>NW_003852422.1:3034964-3067954 GCF_000181295.1 Otolemur garnettii
GGGAAAGCAGTGTTCTGGGGTCCCCCAGGCTGCACCTTCTGACCAGTGTCTGGATGTGGGAAAGCAGTGCTCTTAGCAAATGAACCAAAAGGAAACAAAAAGCCATGGCGGCTTCCCCACCCACATCCTCTCAATCTGGAAATTGGTGGCAAAGGCTGTGCTGTCAGCATGTGGGGGGCGAGGACCTGTGTGCCCCAGGGCACAGGACCAATGGCCAGGTCTGGGGAAACGTGTCAGCCTCTGCCGTCCTGATTGAAAACTTCTCCATCCAAACTGCTGCAGGGATGGGCTTGGCTGCTCCCCCCAACCACCTTGCTTGATGGGCAGCCTGGACTCAGGTGAGTAGCTTTCCACCTTCTCTGGTTTCCTCAGGTTGTGGAGATGGGGTTTGTGCGGGATGGTGGTGGCCCTGTTTGGGTGTGGACAGGAAAGTGGGGCTCTCTCCTTGATCTGACGCTGCTTTCCGCCATGTGGTCACCTGTGAAGCTCCTGCCGTGAAAGACCCAGGAGGCCATCTGCCCAACAGTGTTGACTTAACCCCACATCAGGACGTGACCACTGTGTCTGAGACCCTGCCCGGTAGGGACACTTCTGTGTCACATTTGGTGGTTTGCACAGGGAACCTGAAACACTGAGTCCATGTGTGTACCGCTACCCTGAGTACGGACTGAATTTTACAGAAATCTCCCTGAATGGCCCAAGGCCTGTCTGGCCTGTTAGTTTCTGAGCCAAGGTCACCACGAGGCCTTGAGTCAGGTTGGTTGGTTATCCCCTGGGTGGCTGATAAAGACACTGAGTGCTGTGCCCTCCCCAAGGATGATGCCAACAGAATCTCTGGAGCAGACACTTGGGGACCTGGATGTTTGAGATGCACCCCAGAATCCCTGTTGCTGGGAAAATTTGGGAAACCTGGGACAAGCTGCAGAGACCTGCGTCCCTTAATCTACATCAGTGTGGGGAGGGCCCCAGGGCACTTGTCTCATGCTCTCTGCCTGGAAAATACATGGTGGGGGTTGAGATGCTCTCTCTGGAGTGCTCAGAACTCAGCAGCTGCTCAGCAGGGCTCTGAGGCTGTGCCCTGGGGTCCTGGCCCAGCTATAGGTGCCGGCTTGGCTCTCTTGGTTCTGCAGGTGGGGGTAGGGTATTCCCAGGCCTTTTGGCCACATCGATAGGCCCAGATAAGGCCACGGCTTCTGGAAAGAGAAATGAAGGAGTCAGAGTGCACTGCTCAGGCTGGGGAAGAAGCTGCCCCCAAATCTTTGTTGGAGATGTGGTCACCCTTTCCAGATGAGTTCCTGTTCTGATGACCCAGCCTGTCCTGCGCCACTGGCTGCTGTGAGCACACAGTGGACTTTCTGCCAGATGCTGGAAGTTTGGGAACCACACGGAGAGGGGATGAGTGTTTCTTTCCAACATAGTTTCAAATCACTGTGGTCTGGCCAGGCTTCGTGTTCACTCTCAGCTTCTCCCTTTATAAAGCACTCACCTCCCTCCCTCGCGGGGAACCAGAGAGATCTCATTCACCAAATGATTAAACCGCTTTCCAAGGAGAGGCCACTGTGGAATTTCTTCATAACAGCGAAAGTCTTCACTTGAGTGGGTATTGGAAAACCACAGGTTGACCTTCCAGACAGGGAAAAGGCTCCAAATTTACCACAAATAGCAACAAATGCCTTGTTGGTTTGTGGGCGCTGGGTCACTTGCCTACAGCAGGGCTGGGGCTGACACTGCAAACCAGCCACTAACTCATCTCATCAAATGCTCATGATTGAACAAGTTTGGAAAAATTCCTTCCAGACACCTCGGGACCATCGCCTGACATTTGGGATGCTGGGCCTGACCTGACATGGGCCCAGTGGTGCATTCTCTTAGTTCTACAGGGAGAAGCTCTTTGTCCCCACGAGGGTCACACCTGGAGCATTCATCTGAGGAGAGATGGCAGAATTAGTCACCACACCTGCCTTTGGACAGACATGAGGCCCAGTCATTTCTCTGCTTTGTGTGTGACCTTACAAGGCACAGGCTGGGTCCGTAAACTATGCAGGTGTTATTGCCCCTATTTTATGGCTGATAAAACTGAGGCCAGGATGTCAATAACTCAGCAGACAACATGGGATAATAAATAGGGGAGCAGCTTGAGCCCCTGGAGGCTGAGTCTCAGCCAGTGTTTCCCACCAGCCCACCAGCTTGAACACATGATTCTTCTAGGTACTTGACCAAGTGCCACCAAATTCCACTTACCTTCATGCAGTGGCAGGGAGGGCCTGACGGAAGGAGCCTGGCTTCTTCTCATTTTGCATTAGAAGAGATGTGCTTTCTGATTAGTTAGTGTCCAGATGATAAATAAAAGCACCCCATTGGCAATGAACATCAGTGAGTAACTAGAATCGACATTTTGTAATTATTAAAAGTTTTAAATGTTCTAGTGGTAACAGCGATGCTGATAATATTGATGTGTCGTGGTCTGAGGCACTCAGTTTAATGTTTATGTGTCCCCAATACATAATAATAAGTTCAGCAGGCACGCATTGGGTCCAGAAGCATTTTTCTAATTTATATGATTAATAATGAAGTACTCCACTAAATGGGATAACGCACTAGTTTAGAATTATGGGATCGTAGGGTTTTCTCTGTAACTACTCGCAAAGACTTCTTCAGTAAATCCTTTGTCTTTTTTTCTAGATGACTTCCTCTTTCCATAAAATGGCAACCGTATGTTTTGTATACTGAAGAAAAAGGGTTTACCCGATACTTAGATTTTTTAAAAAGAATATTTGCAAACAGATTGTGCACCTGTTATAATCAGTGATGTTTGTCATGTACCCCTAATTTTACCTTCATTCTGGTTTATTGAGGAAACTATTTCCTTAACCAGCACCTCTGCTCTGAGAAGCATTTAGCTTCTGCCATGATCAGAGCTGTGTTTCTCAGTTCAGGTGCATGCTGGCCGCTAGCTCGGGGTCGCTAGCTCGGGCTGCCAGCTTGGGCCACTACCTTGGGGCGGCTAGCTCAGGGCTGCTGAGTGTGGTTCTGCAGGGTGTCACGTTTTGTTTCCAGCGATTGCTTTTGTCTGACATCTGCACTGAAACGCTGTTCCTGTTTGGGGAGTGGCAGCCTGCTTGTTTTTGGGGTGTGCACAGTGAAGCAGGTTTCGGAATGGGGTCGATGAGCTCCGTCCCTGGCCAGAGTTAATTTAGACGCAGATGCTCCCCTAAACAGAGCTGGGCCCATATACAAGTCAAATCTGCTATTTTTCTTGGGGCAATGATTTATTTCCCTCTTAAATTGGCTGGACCAGTTAGTTTTTTATTTTTATTAAGTCACACTATTCTTAAATGAAACTATTGATTTAAAGTCAGCTTAGTGAGGATTTAATTTGTTTTCAGGGGATTAGAGCAGGTAGCACGGGATAATTTCACAATAAAGTGGGACGGGAGCACTCCTTCACTGCACCAGGCCTTTTTTCCTTGCCAGGCTGCACAGACATTACAAAATTTCAAGTAAATTGTGAAAATACATTCATAAATCAGTCCTAATTCCTCTGCCCGCTTAAGGTGATTCGAAGGAGAGTTCTCTCGTGACCTTGTCCTACGTCCTTCTAATGTAGTCACCCTCCTGGGGCTGACACACACAGGTGCGTGTGTGCACACACAGTCACACACGCAGATTCCTTTCTCTTTAAGACCCATGTATGGTCCTGTCTCACTTAACACTGTTTGCCTTTGTTCATGTTTCCTATCCACAAAGAGGGTGCCTGGAGCAGGTGTGCCTGAACCCAGCACCCCCCCCCCCGCTGCATGGCCCCCCAGCACCCTTCCCTGCTGCATGGCCCCCCTCCTGGCTGCACCCAGCACTGCTCCCCTGCACCACAACTCTCCTCCCAGCCTACACACAGCACCCTTCCCCTGATCACGGCCCCCTCTGGCCTCTACCCAGAACCCCTCTCCCCTGCTTCACGTCCCCCCTCTCTATACACAGAACCTCCCTCTTCTGTACAGAGCTGCCCTCTGGCCTTCTGGGGGTCACTCTAAAGTCTGTGTGGTTCTGATGGCGGAAGGGCTAGGAGGGAAGCAGGCTATGAGCCGCTCTCATTACGGTCTTAAAAACCACCTGGGTGAGATGCCCAAATACAGCCAGAGAAGGTTTTTTGTTGTTTGTTTTAAAAGGTAGAGTCTTGTCACTGCCAGTCTGTTATCTCTGAACTCGGCTGTCACTCTCCATTCCAAAAAGAGTCTTTTCTTTCTATCGAAATCAAATAGACTCAGAGCCATTTTCAGATTAATGGTCCTTGGTCAAGAGATTTCAAAACCGTTCTGGTCAATCATTCTGAACAATGTCCCCAACCCCCTCCTACCAGGGTGGCCAGGCCAGATCTTACTAAGTATCAGATAACAAAATCCAGCTTGCTAATCCTCTGTGGCCGGATCAGGCTGGGCCAGCGACACTGGGGACATGTGGTGGCCTCAGTCACCCTTCCTTGTACAGGTAAGTCTGAGTCCCCAACAGTCAGTTTTGTGTCACACATGGTGGAAGAGGAATCCTGGGTTGGCTTTTGTCTGGGACCAGGGGTGTCCCTGTGGGTCCTCTGCTGAACAGCAGTGAGTGGTGGGATGGAGGGAGATGGAGTGGACTTTCTCCAGCATCTGCTGTTTGATTGGAGAAAGCAGATGAACTGCCAAGACACAAGACCAGAGGGACAGTTCTGCCTGAGCCCAGACAGCCTGGAGGGCCAAGAAGCTGAGATGGTGAACACTCACAGCAGCCTCACCCGGAGGCGTAAGGACCCACCTGCGCTGTGAGCCGAGGACAGAGCACAGTGGGCGCCCAGCCTGAGGACCCCGACTGGAGCGAGGGTTGTGTAGGAACTGAAAATGCAGAATGGCTGAAAAGAGAAACTCTGGTGTTTCTGACTCGTCAGACAAGAGTCAACCTCAGGGTTCTCCACCCTTTCCTATTTCACTGCACACTCGAACCTATAGATAAGCTTCCCCAGCACATTTAAATTAAGTTCATCAAAAAAAGAGTAAAGAAAAAGAATATACTTACTGGCTTTAAGCTTCTTACAAAAATAATTTAATGATCTTTAAAAGTTTTCTTGGCACACCTGAGATCCACTCATACACACTGGTGGGACTGCAGAGTGGCACAGTTACGTCAGAAAACAATTTCAATTTCACTTGTCATGTGACCAGCAATCCCACTCCTGGGCTGCCACGTGACCCACAGTCCCACTCCTGGGCATTTACCTAAGAGAGATGGGAGCACCGCGTCCACCCCTGTCCACTGTGAGTGTGAAGGGAGGATCCCTCAGCAGGAATCACCCTTTGAGCGAGAGGGGACCAGGCTTACATGAATGTGCAGCTTGCTTTATTCATAACTGCCAACATTTAGAAAGAGATCGAGTGGGGGTCAACGCCCAGGTAAGGTGTGGAATGCCTGAACCAGGGGGATGCTATTCAAAACAACAGGAATGAACTTTCCACACCTACAGCACACGGATGAGTCTCAAATGGGTCACCCTAAGGGAGAGAAGCCAAACTCGAAAGGCCACACACTCCATGACTCCGTGTGTATGAAACTTTGGAAAAGGCAAAACTGCGTGTTCAGGGACATAAAACAGACTGGCCGTGTCCAGGTTCTGGATGATTGAAGCCGCGTAGGAGGATTGGGGGACGACCAATGAAGGGGTGCAGATGAAGAGCGGGGGACGTTCTTTGCACTCCAGTGTTTGTTCTACCATTATACGTGTTTATCAAAATCCATGTTTGTCATCAAAGGACACCTCGGTTAAGCTGACTTCCATCCTAGACCAAAAGGAAGTAACGGACCCTCTCAGTTTACTTTAGGATTTCTGTTAGTTCCACGGTCTTCGTGTGGGCTGATTTTGTGAAAAATTTACGCAGTTTCCTCCAAAATACACCTCCTGTCAGCAGCGTGTTTCCCATTACCAATAAAACAATAGTCAGCTCCCTACATGACTTCCATTAGAAGGTTCTTGTCCCTGTGAATCTCCAGGGATATTTTCACCATTACTTTGCAAATTAAAAGAATGAAGTGGATGTAATGGCTTTGACAAGACAGGAGCCTTAAATAACTGAGAATTTTATAAAACTTAAGACTCTGGAAGGCCAGGAGCATTCCAATTTGTAGATTTATTAGTTTTATTCTTTTTAATCACTAAGTTTTGGAACTTTAGCACAATTTTATTCTGTCATTATTTCTGGAATTTGCTTTCAAAACTGTACATAAGAAATGAAGCTGTGTAGCATTTTGCAGCTTATAAAACAGTTTCACAGTCATGATTCATGTTCTCTTCTAACTTCTCCTGTGGTAGGTCTAGAATCCTCCCCTGATTGTACAGAAGAGGAATCAGAAACTCTAACATTAAGGCTTGTCCCAGTTAATAAGCATCAAGGAAAATATTCAAGCCCAGGCCCTGTAGAATCCAAGCAGGTTGGCCCCTCACTCTTCCTCATCCAGGTTTGTTATCCAGCTCCGACTACGACTCTGCTTGGTCCAGGGGAACACAAAAGTGACCCTTCCCCCACACTGTCGTGCCTGGTAATTGCTACTGGGGGTCGTGTTACTCTCATGGTGGCAAGCTGAAGGTCCACCCACTTAAAGGTAAAGGTGAACTGAAGTTTACACGACTGAGCGTGAGGATAATGAAGGGCTGGTAATTAGACGTGTGAACAAAAGCAAAACCCAAGTACCTCTGGTTTCCCTGGAGGTCATCGTGCCACAAAGCGTTCATTGTTGTCATCTGCGCATCGCCAGAACCTGCTACTGCCATCAGAAGAAGGAGGACAGAATCAAATAACCCAAGGCACTTTGTCCGGCTCTTTTAGCAGAGGAGCTTTATAGCGCAGAGTGGCTATTATGTCCCTTCAGTCCCACTGCGGCTGCATCAATGGGATGAGCTCTTCTGTGTATCACACAAAGGCCCACTGTGCAGAGGCCTCTGTGAAGCGGGGCTGCAGAAAGCTGCCAGGGAGGCGAGGCAGGCGCCTTCTGTTGTCCTGGGGTCCCGCCAGCCACCCCGGTGCTCACCAGACTCTAGGTACCTGTGTGTGAGGTACCGGGGCTGGTGGCCATGACTGTCCCCAAGAGGGAACAAGGCAACTCAAAAAATCCAACCCAGGAAAAAGTGTTTTGGCTTCAGATAAGATGCGTCACCGGGAATAACTCTCTAGCTTGCATTTGGGCCACTAGATTTTCTGCACCTTCCCATTTCACTTTTGGCTGCTCTGTGTCCCCCCCCCCCCCCGAAGATCAAGCAGGTACAGATATTTTCTGTACACCAAAGTAGGACGTACAGTTGGCCTTCTCTTGGCTGATGCACCATGTGTAACTGTAGGGTTTAATTTTGTCTTACATTAATCAAACAACAATAAAAGCCATAAAAACCCCACTAAGAAGCATTTTAACTCAAGATCCAATGCTAAACACCCGGGGATTTTTCCTATTGTCTTCACCAATGCTCCATAAAAGGAATTAGATAGCAGGAGAAAGAAAGAAAAATTGAGCCACTTCTTTTTTGCATAGGAAGGGAGAAAACATATAATAAATTAAGGGTAGTGGGAGTGAGATGAAGGCCAGAGGTAAACGACGTTTAATTGTGTGAGCTGCTCTCCCCGATGGTCCCTGCCAGCTGCCGCAGTGACTGCTCCCTTCCTGTTTTAAGATGAAAGCAATGATGGTAGACACGTGCAGACACACAAAAGAACCTATTTGGACTGGCGTGTCAGCTCATCTTTATCAAATGTTGCACAGGTATATTTTGTTGCCATGCTTCATTACCCCAGAATGGCATGCCTGAAATGTTTGTCTCTTCTATAAACCCAATAGCTTTCCCGGCCAGGCATTGTTTGACAGGCAATAGACGGGTGTTTCTCTGGCAGGCTGGGTTTGTAAAGGCTGGGCAATTAAGGGAAAGATGGGAAGGAGGGAGAGAGGGAGCGGGGAGAGAGAAAGAGAGAGGAAGAGAGAGAAAGAGAAAGGGAGAGAGTTAAAGGAGTTAGAAAGAGGGATGGGGAAGGGGGAGGGAGAGAGGAGGAGAGAGAGGGAGAGAGAGAGAGGAGAGAGAGAGGAGAGAGCGAGGGGAGAGAGCAAGGAGGGGGGAAGGAGGAAGGAGAGAGGAGGAGAAAGAAAGAGAAAGAGAGAGAGGAAGGGGGAAGAAGAGAGGTGGAGAGAGAAAGAGAGAGAGAGAGAGGAAAGAGAGAGAGGAGGGACGAAGGAGGAGTGAAAGGGAGAGAGAGGGTGAGGGAGAGAAAGGGGAAGGGGGAGAGAAAAAGAGAGAGGAAAGGAGACAGAGGAAGAGAGAGAAGGAGGGAGGAGGGGAGAGGACGGGAGGGCAGAGCGCAGCACTCATTTAGAAGAATAAGATGTGCACTGTGTGTTCTTTAATAACCAAAGAAGCCATAAAGAGCTGGTAATGAACCTGGATTGTGTTTTAGGAAGGATCACTCCCCCTGTGATTGGGAAAAATCTTACTCAGACATCCAGGCATTTGATTTCAAATAGGAAATTTTGAGAATAATTTCTGTGAAGCAAAGAAGGGATGAGGCGAGTGGCAGGAAGAGTCCTGTGGGGGGGACTAGGACGAGAGTCCGCAGAGCTGAAATTTGGTTTTCTTTTACACATAAGACTTTTGCATCAAAATTCACCTCTTATCTTCCAGGAGCCTGCTGGAAAATCAATATTTTAATCCTGTGTGGTATGGATTGAGTTCTCGGGAATTAGAATTGGGTAAGGCCTATATTTTATTCGTCTCCCTTAAAGCAACTGCGACAGTGACTTTTGCCAGTCGGGGAAGGAAGCACGGAGATTTGGTGAAGCTGACACCCTCCCATACCCTGCTTTCCCTCTGGGGACACTGTTCCCACTGGACCCCCAGGCTCATCCTCACAGTGAGCTCACAGTTTGCACAGAAGTAACCAATGGTGGCATCATGAGGAATTTGCTTATCTGCAGAGATGCTTTCTGTCCTGCCTGACCTTATGCTAACACAGTGTTCCTGGCAGAGCTGTGGGAACCTGACCTGCACTTGTTACTTAGAAAAGAAGGGATGAGGGCGGCTGATGGGGCGGCAAATTCAGCAAGTTCTTCCCATAGAGCAGCAAGTTCCCAAGTGGCCACATCGCTTGGGACATGGGGGTCTCCAGAAACTGCAAAACAGACCAAGTGTGTTGTTGTTGTTGTTTTGTCATCTGCAGGAAGGACAGGGTGTCAGCTGGTGTCTGGCAGAAATTTGGAGAAGTGAAGAGGGGAGTGGTTTCCTGAAGCCTCTTCTGAAACCAGGGCGGCCACCTGGGTGTTGGGAGTCCGAGTCCTTCTGATTTTCAGCAGGTGCTGAACGCCTGCATCTCACTAAGTAGCGACTCCCCCACCGCAGCTGAGTCAGAGGCCGCGCTCTGGCCACACTGTGGACACACTGCACAGTTGCCACCAAATGCTGAAATTGTTCCTCTAAGTGGGATCAACCAAAACCACAAATAAATAATTTCACATCAGCTAGGGTTAGGTCAGATTTGGCTGCAAAAAGGGCTATGAAAATATTTCCAGTGTTCAAATCTTTATGGATTTTGTAGTTTTAGATAAGGGAGGCACACCTGGGTTATGCTGTAGAAGAAACAGCTCCTGTGACATTACTGTGAGCTGTGGCCTTACCCCGCCTGGACGCAGGGGCCTGCAAGTTCCCAAGTGGCCACATCACTTGGGACACCTGTGCTCACTCCCCCTTCTTGGGGGGTAAGACGGAGGAGGTGTTGCTCCTTGGCACACTGGTGATTCCCCCATGGAATTTTTCCTGTGGTCTCTGATGTGGGAGCCTGTCTCTATGGTGCTTGCCTGTTGCAGGGGAGAAGCGTGGGCTCATTCCCTTCTCGTGAATGTTTGCTGGCCGCCCGCTTCGTGTTCCTCCTCGCTGAAGACCCTGGTTCCACGAGTCTTCAGCTCCTTCACGAGCAGGGGCTGGGGAGTGTGGACCCCTGGGACTCGAGCTCTGCCATCTCTGGCTTGTTCAACCTTGGAAAGGTCACCTCATCACTCTGCCCTCAGTTTTATTTTTCATAAGGTCTCTTTAAGCTTTAATGGTCTTTGATTACTTTTTCAACCTAAAAAGAAAAGATATGTTATTTTCCTTTTTGAGGAATTGAAAAGGGCTGATTGTGTGTAGGGGAGGCACATGTGAGTATACGCGTGTGCACGCGCTCGCACATGCACACACACACACATATTTTTATTCCCCTATGGTGGAAGTGTAGCACGTTTTTGTAATTTATGACCAGCTCTGGATGGTGGCCCAGGTTTAAACTCTGAGCCTACCATTACAACTTTGTGAAGAGGCCTATTTATGGCCCATCAAAGAAATAAATGCACACATCTGGATTGCCCAGGCTAGGAAGGGTGCATCCCCCTAAAACTCTTGACAGTGCCCCTTTGGGGAAATAATTAAACATAATTCCATATTCTGGTTGGGCAGATGAGTCACATCCGTGTGCTGGAGGCCGACCCAGTGAAGGGAACAGTGCCCGTGTTTTATAGAGATGAGCAGTGGCAGACTCCAAAGCTTATATGAGAACAAGTTTTTGGTAAATTTATTTTCAAATGGTCTGTTTTTACAAGAAACAAAGTGAGACGCTTATTTTTGATGTTGGAATATGTCTGTCCAGGAGAGCCGTCCGTGGAGGACATCTGCGCAGACGGATCTCCCCAGCCCAGGGCTCACACTCCCGTCTGCCAGTCGGTGATGGAGGCGTGTTCTCCTCGTCCACCATGTCACCCCCTGGCAGGGCTCTCTTCCTCCGGTCCCCTCAGCCTCTCGTGCTCCCCTTCTCCAGGAGACTGAGCCCTGTGAACTCTCTGAGCGGGCAGGGAGGAAACGGAAGGTCTCTTATTTCATCCGGCAGAAAAAAGCAACACCTTGGAGGTGAATGATTGATACGATTAGGAGGTATAGCTCAGGGCAGGTGGGCAGGGTGCTAATGAGGAGCCACCTCCTGCTTTCTGACAGATGACTGTCATTGCTGCCAGGCTGCCGTCCATGACTGATGGCCGGGGCACCCTGCCCTGCAGTGGGAGCGCTGTCTCCCTTCTTCTCTGGATGTCTCTAATCTGCTGACCTGAGGATGACCTGGTAGAGACTGAGCTGAAATTAACATGTCATTTTCTCTAGTTAAATTAAAGGAGGGGGTGGCAGGACCAGAACAGGGAGGAAGAGGAAACTTGGAGCCGAGGGAAAGTGCCCAGCTCTGCAGCAAAGACACGGCTCCTGCCTCGGAGCCCCCTGTCCAGGCTCCCACGTGTCTGGCGGGGACTGGACACACATGTCACTGCTCACTTTGTCAGGTCAGGTTAGGCTGCTGCAAAAGTGCCCGGGTGTCTTGGCTACACCAAGGAGGATGACCCAGCAGTTCTTCCGCAGCTATGTGCCCTGGTCTGGGGGCCGTGTCTGATCCACACTGGCCATTTGTCCAGCAGATTCCTGGGGGACCCTCCATTCCACCAGTTACCATCACATCTTTTCCACAATCTGGTCATAAAATGTTTTTGCATTGTGCATTAGATTCAAAATGTAGTGAGTCACAGGATAGCGGAGCTGGAAGTACTTTCATTTTGCTTCTGAGCTTGTCGTCCTAGTCAGGAGGGGCCCTGTGAGGTTATCTGAGTTTGCAGCTAGTTGATAACAGGTGAGCAGCACAGCTGGGTGGAACCACATTCTTCTAAGCATGTTCCCTGAGTTTCCTTTGGAAGATGAGCTTGAAGTTCTCCTGCCATCGGTCATGCTCTTTCCCTAACTTGGGCATGTCCGGTGTTCTTTTCTGATCCACACCCTTTCTGGGCCATGCGTTTAACTCAGTAATCATTAGCTGATTTGTGTGCTTTGAAGGAAATGAGAACCTTGTGATTTCCTTAATTCTTTAGGCTTCTCAGAACTCTGTGCATCATCCTGCTATTGTCTCGACTTGGGACTATCTACGTGTGCTGAGGTGTTCTCTGGCTTTTATGCTGTTCCGTCTCCAGAGTAACAAGGAATGTGAGGCTGGGTCTTAGCAGGTGAGGTGGCAGAGAGCCATCAGAAACACCTCACGGGCTCTGTCGGGTCGGGCAGACTGCAGGACAAACGCTCCGAAGAGATTAAGTGACGCTACTATATTGTGAATAGAACTTATTTCTGTCCATACGAGAAAGATGAAATTAAAGGCAAATTATAGGAGGCTTGTCATAGTGACCGTACATCCATGATCTCTTTAAACAGGTGCATGGGCGGAGAGCGATGCGCTATATGGTAAATTCGAGTGCTGTGCAATCCCTCACATCACATCCCTTTGGAGATGAGGATGACTCAAAATGAGCTTTGTGAAGTTCAAGTTGTTTAACTCTGATCTGTGATTGGCTCTTTAGATCTTGCCTTATAGATATTTTGTACTTTCTAAGACAATTCTGACTCAAAGTAATTAAAAAGTTTTCCAGTGAAGCGGTTCACTAACAGTATAATGAAATGATGAATGTTTATATACATCAGTTCATAAATCAGAAAGAGCCTGTTGCTACACTTAGTGCTCCAAACTTTGGTTCAGAAATGGTCGTGATTGTTCCGTAACAAATTGACCAAGTGTATTATGATCCTTGGTGACGTTGTCAAGACTCTATTTTATTTTATTTTTTTAACTTTATTCAAATTAATAGGAGGGTACAATTTTTATGTTACATTGTTCTCACTTCCAGGGTAAAAATTCCATTTGTAGATGAGCCCCTCACCCGGGGGGTGTTATACACCCTCACAATGGAGGTCTGTTTTATGTCTGAGCACCATTCCCCGTAAGATCAAAGGGGGTTCTCTTTTGTGCTAATTTCAGGAAGACATTTATTGTGTATCCACTGTGTGCCAGCTGAAGCTTATCTCTGCCTACACTTAGGTACGTGAAAAACACGCCTGATCAAAGTCATAACAGGTGTGTAGGCTGCCGTGGGTGTGAATGTGTGTGGCAGCCGAGGGGCAGTGAGCCATGGAAGAAACCGCCCCAGCTGGGAGAGGTGTAACTGTGGGCCCCGAGCTGGCCTTTCACTGCCTGGTCCAAGGGCGACTCCTCTACATGCTCAGGTGGCCACACTGTCCACGATCTCCAGCTCTGCTGCTGTTCAGAACGGGTCATTCTGTCACACATCTAAAAACTATGAGAAAAAACTCAAAATTAACGAGCAACTATGGGGCATTTCCCCCTTCTGGGTTAGAAATACACTCTAAGGTATGAAAATTCAAATTGGCAGTGGACGTTGGGAATGGCAGTGGTCCTTGCCGAGTGCAGCATCTCTGCGTTTGGGCTGGAAGTTGCCTTTTTTTCATTTCTGGGACAAGCCACTTAATCACATTTGAGTTAGAAGCCCCTCCTGGCGCCAGGAGGACACGTGCGGGAACAATGTGAGTGCGGGCTATCTTTCCTCACGGGCGGCCTCGCTTGTTCACACTGATCCTTGACGCACAGGCTCAGAGGAGAAACCTCAAGATAGGAGAGAATGAGTCTGTCAGATTCATTTTTCTTCTTTTTCTTGAGGGTGAATTTATTTTTCATGTTTTGAAAGGAGTGTGTGACCACGTTGTCACAAAGTCCTTTTCCCCCGGAATCGTATTTCCATTTCACTTCTAACAAAGCACGCATTTGAGTCTCGGTATCTCATTGGTTCATCTCTCTCTGTCCCAACCACCCCTTTGCATTTCAGACTTTTATGCCAAAGACAGAAATGTTGTGAATGCAGCTCATAATATGATGGATTACAGCGCAAGGGCTCGTGGCCAGCAAGCCCGCCAAGCTACCCGAGCCTGCTGTGGTGCTGACTTGGGTCTGAATTATGGAGAACATGAATTTTGGACTCTTTTCTGCTGCTAGGACAATGAATAAGCTTTGTTAGTAGACTAGAAACATTGTAGGAAATGGTGATTTTGTAGAATCAAAAACACAGCCGAATGTGGTCTGGTTAGACTCTGGCTGACACTGAGGAGCCCAGAGCCTGTCCGTGTGCCAGCTCTGTGCCCAGGCTCTGTGGAATGCCTGGGCCTCTGAAGCCTGTGATGTTGTCCAGCCTTTCAGCCCAACTGCTGGTGACACCTGGTGACTTTGTCTTTTATCCCCCTAGATAACAATCATTTTATTACTTACCCTGTAACTTTAAATTCATGTACTCTATTGAAGATTGCTACCTTCCCTAGACCAGCTCTCTCAAGAAATAAGTGTTTACACGGAGGCTATTGTCATGCTTGGAAGTATGTGCCGTCCCTACAGCCGCCAATGCCTCCAGCCTTTGAGTCCAAGTCCACTCCCACGTCCCGTTTTCCTGCAGCAGCCCCTCTCATCTGCTGGGCCCCTTCTCCCCAGCTTGCTGGGAGGCATTGCCCTTGCAGCACCCCCTGCACTTGCCCCGCATTTCCAAGTCCTCCCTTGAGGCCCTCCAGCTCAGCCTATGCGTCTGTCCATCTGTTTGGCCCTATCCTGTCCCAGGACAACTTTGGTCAGCTCTGAGTCCTTTCCCATCCAGGACACCCTTGGTCAGCTCTGAGTCCTTTCCCATCCCAGGACACCCTTGGTCAGCTCTGAGTCCTTTCCTGTCCTAGGACACCCTTGGTCAGCTCTGAGTCCTTTCCCATCCCAGGACACCCTTGGTCAGTTCTGAGTCCTTTCCCATCCTTGGACACCCTTGGTCAGCAATGAGTCCTTTCCCGTCTCAGAACACCCTTGGTCGGCTCCGAGTCCTTTCCCATCCAGGACACCCTTGGTCAGCTCTGAGTCCTTTCCTGTCCTAGGACACCTGTGGTCAGCTCTGAGTCCTTTCCCATCCCAGGACACCCTTGGTCAGTTCTGAGTCCTTTCCCATCCTAGGATACCCTTGGTCAGCTCTGAGTCCTTTCCCATTCTAGGACACCCTTGGTCAGCTCCGAGTCCTTTCCTGTCCCAGGACACACTTGGTCATCTCTGTGTCCTTTGCCCTTTTTCTCTCCTTTCCTTCTCAGCCAAGTGTCACTTCTCACCTACCTGCCCCTCCTGGCCCCACTGCCCCAAACAGTAATTTTCTAATAACCAGGTCTGGACAGCGTGCTCAGCTGCCTCCAGCCGCCTCATGCTCCGCTCTGACTCTTCCTCCCTGGCCACCCATCTCCTCGCTCAGCCCTTTCTCTCGACCCCCTCAGTGTGCCGCTGCTCTGAACGGCCTCAGTATTTCTCCCGTTCACCCTTTCCTTCTGCTGTTCCCTTTTTCTTGTTACCCCCCACTCCCTCTCTCTTGCTTTATATATCTCTTAGAAATTTTTTTTGCAGTGATGGTGTTATTAAGCTTCAGATTCTGATGGCCTCAGCCCTGAGCACTCTTTGGAAACACAGAACTAAAAACGGAGATTGTCTCCAGCACATTTCTACCTGGCCTGATGACTCCCTTGCTTGGCTCACTGACGTAGCAGGTGTCACTGTGCACCCACACTGGGACAGCCCCAACTTCACGGGGTTACTTGTTTGCTCTAGATCAGTGGTTCTCAACCTGTGGGTCCCAACCCCTTTTTAACAATGAAAATACATTGCGGCATTAGGAAGGTTGAGAACCACTGCTGTAGATTCTGACAAGGCAGAGAGGAAGTATAGCACAGGCTCTTGTGGCTGTGGTGGTGAGGAGGGAGGGTTCAGGGACGAGGAGTAGACAGGCCCTGTTAGATTGCGGTGTGTGAGTGAGGTTCAGGGACGGCCACCCAAACAGGGTGGCAGCTGAGCTGCCAAGCAGGGGCTGTGAGAGCTGATGGGAGCTGCTCACACAGAGGCACGATGGGCTTCAGGGCTGTGGTGCTGGGAATGAGCAAGAAACAAGGTTGTGGGGATCTGTGGGGCTGGGTCATGGGCAGGTTGCAGGGATCTGCGGGGCTGGGTTGTGGGCAGGTTGCCGGGATCTGCGGGGCTGGGTCGTGGGCAGGTTGCCGGGATCTGCGGGGCTGGGTCGTGGGCAGGTTGTGGGGATCTGAGGGGCTGGGTCGTGGGCAGGTTGTGGGGATCTGAGGGGCTGGGTTGTGGGCAGGTTGTGGGGATCTGAGGGGCTGGGTCATGGGCAGTTTGCAGGGATCTGCGGGGCTGGGTCATGGGCAGGTTGTGGGGATCTGAGGGGCTGGGTCATGGGCAGGTTGTGGGGATCTGAGGGGCTGGGTCGTGGGCAGGTTGCCGGGATCTGTGGGGCTGGGTCGTGGGCAGGTTGTGGGGATCTGCGGGGCTGGGTCATGGGCAGGTTGCCGGGATCTGTGGGGCTGGGTCATGGGCAGTTTGCAGGGATCCGCGGGGCTGGGTCGTGGGCTGAGATTCTAGTTGGGATCCCTTGCCACATCTTTCCAGCACCAGCAGCTGCTTACCACTGCCTCCCTGAAGAGCCTTTATGGGAGGTGTGTGAGGAAGCGCAGGGGTCGTGCTGGATGGCCCTGGCCCTGCAGCTCTGGCGCAGAGCCACGTGCCTGGGCCTGTCCTTTGATGCGGGGTAGGAGTGGGGATCTGGCTGCAGGAGAGCATGCCCCTGGATTAGTGTCCAGCCCTGACTACACACAGTGCAGAGAAGTCCCCTGAAAAGAAGTTAGGGTGCTCAAGGCCAGGGAATTAATGACAGGGCTCCAATATAAAAATACACAGCTACCGTTAGCAAATTCCTGATAGGCTGACCTGAGGACTTCCAGCTTTTTTTCTATAGCCAGTAGGCATAACAAGATTGTACTTACAGTCTAGAAAGACCAGTCTGGTTGCTGCTGAGGTTGTGGGCTGGGAGGGGCTGGATATGAAGATAGGCACAGCCAGGAGGCCTCAGGAGCCATCCACATGATGGACCATCCTCAGTGTGAGCAGAGGGTGTGGCCACAACTGGACAGAGTGGGCGTGGATGGATTGAATACTTGGTGTGGGGGAGTGAAGGACTAGATTGATCTGGGAGGTGGTAGGAGGTGAGGGTAAAGGATTAAGTGCTATGCCCCCTCCTTCTGTTGTGTCACCCATTGGACCCCTCAGTGAAAGGGGGTGTGGGATATAGGACTTGCAGGGCTACCCTTCAACAAGCCAGCTCCACGTCCTGTAATAACCGAGCCCCCAGCCCCTAACCTTTCAAGACTAGTAAGGAATGCAACAAACCCCTAACACTTGAAAAAGGAATTTTTCCTAAGCCTTTTAGCTTCAGCCCCCATAAATTCTGGGAAGGAGCTTGAAGATAAGAAAAGGAAGGAAGGGAGGGGTGGATTCCCTGGGTGAAAAGGGCCCAGGTTGTTTTCAAGCCCAAGTTGCTCTTGGAAACTTACCTGATACTTGTTTGCACCCCTCATTTGATGATTTGTGAGTTAATGTACCTTTAGTTAGCATGTACCTCCACCCTGAATTGTGTAACCCCTTATGATATGCCCCATCTTATGATGATGAAGTAATGTGCTTGTGATGTATCTTGTGATTTATGAATCAAGATGTACCCTCACCCTGCGACCCCACTTTAACGGCTATGATTGGCTTCTGTGTTGTGCTAGCTTGCTGACTACGCATGATTATGCAGAATAACAGTATAAAAAGGCTTCTCACCTGCTATTCAGGGCTGCATGCCTCTAAGAAGGTATCAGCCCCCTGCAGGTGTAATAAATTTTATCAATTATTGCATCAAAGTGGGGTCCACCTTTCTATCTCTGCAGCTCGGTTTCATTTCAGTCCCCATGTCACAGTGCCAGCACCCCCCCCCCATCCACAGGACATGAAACGCAGGCTTCACCCTCCATTCTCCCCCATGTCAATTCTCAGGTCCAAATCAGTTAAGACCTAACAGAATTTCTTCTGTTTTGTCTCCTGAACTTTCTCTGTTTTTTTAGTCCCACGGCTGTTTTCTTTATTTTCTCTTCACCTGTTCCTTCTTGCCATACTTTTTAAAAACAAATTAAACTATCTTCATGGTCACAGTAGGCATGAAAGCAGGTGTAAGAAACAATGAGATGAGGGCCTGTGTTCCGATGCAGCTCTCCAGAGTCCCCTCCTGCAAACCACAGCACAACCTCCTGGCCCGGCGACCGCTGTGGGGTCAGTCACAGGCCTCGGTGAGATTTCTCAGTTTTATGTACCTGTGTGCCTACACGCACTCAGTCCCGTGAAGCTTTGTCACTAGTGTAGGCTCTGTTTCCTTCACCCCGAGGCTACTTCCTGACGCCTTCAGTGCTGCCCCAGCCATCACCCACCAGCTCCTCTGGGACCACTTTTGCATACGCCTTTCTTATGCAGAGATTTTCAGTTAAGACCTTCCTGGCTGTCAATGAAGGTTAAGACCTTCACTTCTCTGTCAATGTCTACCTGGTCTGCTGTGGTCAGTGGATGATTTTGACAAAAAATTGGATGAATTTTTGCAAAGTTTTTATCATTTCTGTTCATTCCTGGCCATTCTGACCTCTCTTCATCAGTGATGTTTCCCACAGAAAAACGTTTAATCCATCTGTACACTGCCATTTTCTTCATGTCCCTGACTTCACTTCCACTCTTGCCAAGTTTAATAAGAAATTTAATGTTTGTTCATCGCTCTAATTCAAGCTTGGACATTCCTGGGACTGCACACTAAAACACTCAGCAACAATAATGACCACTCGAGTAGCAAGACACAGCCACACGTTGACAGGAGCATAGCTGGGAGACACAAGTGCACCGGGGTTATGTGCCCTTACCGAGGTGTTTGTACAGTGCCACCAATGTAGGTGTGTGGTGGCAAGTTCACGAACTTTATTGTCAGATCTTGTATCACAACAGATACAGAAAACAACCACCTCGACATAAGAGCAGTTTGGACTCTGCTACGACCTGTCATTCCTATAGGGTAGCAGCTGCCATTGCTGAGCCCTGTCACTGGGCACTGCTCTGATATGTGTGTGGGCGGGTCCTGCACACAGGACAAGGCCAGCTGGTCTCACTTTGCTGGGTGTGCAGCCCCCAGGAGAGGTCCAGGAGGCATCACACCAGCCCCGTGTTCCATGAATGGCCTGGAGGTCAGGAGAGAAGGGCCTGGCCAGGGCCCACACAGCTGTGAGGTGCTATTTGAGGGATTCAAAGCTGAAATCTGTTTGCCTTAAGTCCCCACTTTGTCCACCCCACAGGCTACTTTCTGAGCCAAGGGGCGCTGATAGCTGAGCACTGATGCTCTTGTGTCTGGGACAAGGGGCAGATTCCAGCATGTGTCGAGCTGACCCCTTGGGCCAGGCCAGTGCACAGGTGAGGGCTCCCCACTCACAGCCTTTCTTCCTCAGCTCCATTAACACATCCTCTGAGGACCTTTGATATTTTCCATCAGTTTTCACTTCAGTTTCTTCCTTGGCTTTAGTACCTTTGCCCTTTCCACAGAAGCTCCCAGAATGTTTCCCAGATGACCTTCTGCTCACGGCCCTTCCCTCAGGGACACCAAACTGTGGACAGGGTACACAGGGTTACTAGAGCAGGTGCAGGCTCCGTCAGCTCTCAGTGAGTTTGGAGGTGGATATTAGGAGAACATCTTTACAAGCACCAGCCAAGGGGCCTGGACCAGCTGAACCGGGGAAGGCGTGGCTTGGGGCCCGTGTGCCTCAGTCCCTGGACATGGGGCAGGCTCTGATTCCCGGGAGGATCTCCACTGGGATTTGAAGGAAGCGTCCAGAACAGATGGACGGTGTCCCTCACGGGGTAGGGGGAGCTGCAGCCTTGATGGGTGGCTACAGCAGACCCCGGACAGGCCCGAGGCCCAGCTGGGCCGGGTGGAGCTGAGGGCCTGTAGCCACTTGCTTCCTTTTGCCTCAGTTTACTCATCTCTAAAATGGGGACCAGGGTGGGCACCTCATAAGTGCTTGGGGAAGAATAAGCGATTTCATCCATAAAAACTGATCCGACAGGGCCTGGCGTCCACTAGTGTTCAGTATGTACTAGCCGTGGTAGTAATTCTTACTCTGGGAGGGCCCGCAGAGTGGGGGTCAAGGGAACTGAGGATGCGCTGGGCTGGCGGCTGGCGGCTTGCAGGGCCCTTTCCAGCTCTCCACCTGTCTGTATGTGAAATAGTATGTTAAATCTGTGCCCTCCTCCTCACTGCTAAGTTTATTATTCTGAGCGTGACCCTGCCTGGGCTGGCACAGGCGGGAGGGAGGAAGTGCGTCCTTGGCCTTCACGAACTCCAGCTCTATGTCAGCAGTTTCAGAAACACCTTAGCCGACTGACATAGTTCATAATACCACGTCTTTGTATACGTACAGCACGGTAAGAGGAACGGGTTAAATTATCTCCCACTGCCCTTTTGTTTGTGCTCCTTTCCCCTGTAGTAATCTTATAAGTTGACGTGTGGGATAAAGTCACGCTCTCTGCCTGGGTTTCCCATGGTCACCCCACTTGTCGGTGCCCGGGGTCCTTTCCAGGAATAATGACCACAACACCCCTCCTTTGTCCATTCCTTCTCCAAGGAACACCATGGAGAGGCCGGGCGTGTATGTGCAGATGGTTCTAGCACCAGCTCGGACCCAGGGGGATGGTTCTGTAAAATGTGTGCTCAGTACTTGGGTTTGAGTTGAAAGATTGGGCTCCATCTAGATGTCTGAGCAATTGATTTAGAGCTGTGCGAGGCAGGGCCTAGAAAGGGCGGTGGGCCGATGAAGTACCCGGAACCTTTCCTGGGAAGCCCCACGTGGGCCTGGAGAGCTGGGTCACCAGGTGGTGCTGGTTCACACCCCACAGCCATGGCTGCCCTGCCTCCCGGAAGCTGAGCGCTGCTCCAGGCCACAGTCAAACATCCTCATCTCCTCCCATCCCTGCTGCCATCTGGGGAGGCGGGGTGATTTTTTCGGTTTCATAATTGATAAAAGTGAAGTTCAAAAATGTGAAATGATTTTCCCCAAGTCAAACAGCCTGGAGATGCCAGAACTGGGATGGGACTGTTCAATTGTTATGCGATAATCCAGTCATGTTTTCAAAGGCAGAGCAATGCAGCACAGTAGGCCCAGATCCCTGCAATTGTAAGTCTGATCTCTTAATGATTCATTTTAATTGTTACATATGACAGGTACTTTGAAGAAATGATGGCCAACACACTTCCTTGAAAGAAATCTGACCAAATACACAGTGAGTTCCAAAATAACCATTTTTTTTTTTTTTAGTTGTCATTGTTGTTTGGCAGGCCTGGGCTGGGTTTGAACCCACCAGCTCTGGTGTATGTGGCTGGCACCCTAGCTGCTGAGCTACAGGCGCCAAACCCAGAATAGCCATTGTATTTCAAATCATTTACACTGATCTTTTACAATTACAGAAAGTAAACAAATTTGGGCAACAGAGACTAAAGTTACTGAGGGTCCCTAAATTGTTGCGTTAAATTATTCTATTTACCCGGATGGTTTTGTTTCCTCATTTTGATTCACAGTTATCAGATACAATATTCTGTATCAACTTACACCGTGGAGTCTTTAATGGTCATTGGGCAACCAGAGGCATCTGATTTCTTCCTGGCTGAAATCTCTCTAGAATCCATTACTTTCCTAGACATAAAAAAATAGGCTAAGGTTTTGAATTCCTCACCATGCCAGGCAGTACAGTGGGGGTGCTCCTGTGTTGAGGGGAGTCCTGGAAGTCCACAGAAGGGGAAGTGGGGAGCCACCGGAGTTTGTGGGGAGCAAGGGACGAGCAGAAGTTGAAGAACAGACAAACCATCGGTGGTGAGAACACTTTCAAAATGACAGCTGGGGCAGCAGATCACGGCATCGCTCGGTGGGCAAGGCCAGGAGGATGAGCTGCTCCCCTTGCTGCCTCCCAGCTCTGACAGGGCCTCCCACACTTACCGGTTCCCTCTGACCACACGTGGGGTACTGGGGTCACTTCTTAGAGCTGTCATGGATGTTGGTACTTGCTGGGCACACAAGGAGGTATTTCCCAGTCACATTCCCACTGAAGCTTATGTCTTCAATTTAAATGCAGGTAGGGCCTATCTTTTTTTTTTTTTTTCGGCAGTTTTTGGCCAGGGCTGGGTTTGAACCCGCCACCTCTGGCATATGGGGCCGGCGCCCTACCCTTTGAGCCACAGGCGCTGCCCAGGGCCTATCTTTTGATTGTATGAGACAAATGGCTAGTTTTTGCAAAGAGAGAGGCATGAAATTCTACTGATTAAAGTGTTTGCTTGACACAGGCCAAGTCAAGGAAGTAGACACGATGTCCTAGCGCTCTGAAATACTACAACCCTGTATTAAGGTGGGAAATGTTCACTCTGTTCACACTCAGTAAGAAGTATTGAAATCTGTTATCTTAAAGTTTTTGCTTTTGTAGCTGATAAGTTGCCTTCCTTGGAAAGCCCTGTGAAATGCCTACCTAAGATATATTACTGTTGGAAAGGGGGTTTTGCCACAATGGAATTTTGAATCCCAGATAACAAACTCATTGATTTTGCAGGAATTTCAATAAAAAAGTTTTTTTGGTCCCCCTACCCCATAGCTATAGGTGTTAAACTGTAAAACAGTTATGACTGAATATTTAAACTAGATTTTAAGTAAAATCATTGTACAAAGTGAATGCCCTTCTTTTTCCCAACTCTTGGTAACAGAGTTAGTTATTCACAGCTTTCCCCTGGTTCCTGATTTACGTCCTACCTCCAGACCTAAGGGTTTTCCTAACTCTGACTGACCCAGCACTTTCTCAGCCTCTGTGCTGCTCAAACAGAGCATGAGCCAGTCCCACAAAGCTCTGGTCAGGCTGGTCAGGCTGCAGCTTCTTTTCCTCAGCTGAGCACTAGATAGAGGTTCCTTATAATCAATAAGGGTCTGTAATAATTCAAATTGTATTCTCTAATTATGAGATCAATTATATCCAATTTGTGCGATGAAAGCTTATGTTGCAAGAGAAATGACTCTATTCCAAGGCAGAAGGCTGACACTTTAACATCCCCACATTCTTAACATTTTAAACCTCACCCCAGACATCTTACTAATAAATTTTAACTGTTGTCTTTTGATACAACTGTAAATCTAGGAAAATCATATGACCTTACACAGAAAATGAAATGCCCACTTACAACAGGAACGTAAAGTTTAAATTACTGTGGCCTCTCCCTGCTGGAATTTAAAGCAGCCTGTTCTGAACATGCTTACCATGTCACCGGGCGGATGTTTCCAGAGATCTTTGTTCCACACTTGTCCATCCCCAGGGAGGAGGAACTGTTGACAACAAGTTTTAATTTATTTTTTAGACATTTCCATAAGCAGCAGTCGTCTTCTCCTTTCTCATTACTCTTCCCGATTCACTTTTTCTTACCATCTTGATTTCAGGGATTCCTCTATTCTCGTCCAAGTTTGAGAGGTCGACAGTTGCATATTGAAGACTGTCGTGAGACAGCGTGACCATGTCACAGCAGGCTGTCTTTATCATTCCAGCTCTTTACTAAACTAAAGTGTTCTCATTCAACAGTAAGCAACAGAGATGATGTGGACCAATTCTTGTGATACCGTGTCATTAAGAATAATTAGAAAAATTATTATGGCACTTGATTAAACTACTTTAAAAAAAAGTTAAAGAGTGTTAAAGTCTTTTGGAAAATTGATATATTATATAAAACAACAATCTGTAGAGTCTGATGAAATGCAGCATCGATTCAACACAGGGAAGGCTTGTTGGTCACCTCCGTGGTGGACAGAGGGAGGATGCAGAAACTCCGGTGTAAAATAGTGTCTGTCTTTCAGGACTGTGTTGAGGCCGCCTGAAATGCACAGCCCACACCTGAGGAGGGAGCTCCAGCTACCATTTTTGTTCTGTGTGTTGGGATTTGACAGGGATTATCTCATTTTGTCTTCCCAATCCTGTGATGAAGTTTCCAGCATTAGTCCCACTGTACAGATAGGAAATAGAAACCTAGGTCAGGTGGCCTCTTGAACATCACTGAGCTAGTGGGTGGCAGAGCAGTCCCCGTGTCTGCCGTGGGAGAGGAGGCAGGCGGCTCACAGGTGGACTTTGTGGCATGCCTGCGGGATCTTCCACCACGGTCCAGGCAGTGCTCTCTGTGGGGGTGAATATGGGAGTCATCGTGTTAGGCCATGGTTTTTCCACATCTGTGTACTTATCAAAGCTATTAAGTGGCATTTCTTCATTTCCTCATCAGGGGTCAGTTTCTCGTGATGCTTTAAGCTGGGTTAAGTTACAGAGGGAGCCAAGGTTTGACTTTTTTTTTTTTAGGAAATACATAATAATGTATTTAGGGACAAAAGGGCCATGATTATACATCTTAATCTGAAAAAGTCAATTAAAATAAAAACCTGGCATGCTCACAAACACTATGAGCTGTGATGGCCACACAGCAGACGGGGTGCAGTGCTGACCTGGGGTGATTCAGGGCACAGGACATGGGTGGAGCTGTGATGGCCACACAGCAGATGGGGTGCAGTGCTGACCTGGGGTGATTCAGGGTGCAGGACATGGTGGAGCTGTGATGGCCACACAGCAGACGGGGTGCAGTGCTGACCCGGGGTGATTCAGGGGACAGGACATGGTGGAGCTGTGATGGTGACACAGCAGACGGGGTGCAGTGCTGACCTGGGATGATTCAGGGCACAGGACATGGGTGTCTTTTGCACTAGTTGTACAACTTTTCCTCTGTAAGATTGAAATTATTCCCAAAGAAAAGGAGAATGTGCCTGTGCTTGACCTTTTGCAGATTCAGAAAGTCATCCCAGTTCCTGGCAGCATTCTTGCTGGTGGGCCTCAGCCTCCTTGCCAGCTCTGCTTTTTTTTTTTTGTAGAGACAGTTTCACTTTGTCTCCCTTGGTAGAGTGCCATGGCGTCACACAGCTCACAGCAACCTCCAACTCCTGGGTTTAGGCGATTCTCTTGCCTCAGCCTCCCAAGTAGCTGGGACTACAGGTGCCCACCACAATGCCCGGCTGTTTTTTTGTTGCAGTTTGTCTGAGTCCGGGTTTGAACCCATCACCCTTGGTATATGGGGCCGGTGCCCTGCCCCCTGAGCCACAGGCACCGCCTCCAGCTCTGCTTTATAACTGCGCCTTCTCCAGGGCTTTGTTTGAGTTCTCATGGTCAATGAGGGCTTTGGTGCGTCTATGTCAGAGAGCCTTAGCAACCTCCATGTTGAGCATGGAGCATCAGAGAAGCCCTGTCAGCTTTAAGTCTTCATCTGATGAGACTCAACCTTCTGCTTTCCTAAGTTTTTCAAAAGGCTCAGTGACCTTCAATAGGTACTTTTCAAATAGCCAAGGTTTGAATTCACAGCCTTTGTTCTTGAGTCTGCTTTCATGCACAGCAGCGCTTGGCTGGTTTTAGGAGGGAGAGGAGGGTGTGCAGTGGGTGATACGAGAAACAGACTCTGTTCTCTGGAATTAGAATCCTACAAATCCCTTATGGTCCTTCACAATCTCACCAGGAAGCTGCATTTTAAATAATAGCCAAGGGTAAATAGCTCAGACTAAAGGGAATACATCCTCTACTTCTGATTACTGTGATGCACTGAACTCATGTGTGTTTAAATGTGGCTTAATCTAATTTTCCTTATTATTATCCTTTACATATGAAATCTTTATGGTTTGTCCTTCCTTCCTTCCTCCCTTCCTTCCTTCCTTCCTTCCTCTCTCTCTCTCTTTCTCTCTCTCTTTCTCTTTCTCTCTTTCTCTCTTTCTCTCTCTCTCCCTCTCTCTTTCTCTCTTTCTTTCATTCATTCATTCTTTCTTTCTTTCTTGATAGAATCTCTGTCTCTGTCACCCTGGGTAGAGTGTTATGGCATCATAGCTCACAGCGACATCTAACTCTTGTGCTCGAGTGATCTCTTGCCTTGGCCTCCTGAGTAGCTGGGACTATAGGCATGTGCCAGCTATTTTTTTTTCCTAGTAGAGCTAGGGTCTCATTCTTGCTCAGGCTGGTCTCAAAAGCCTGAGCTTAAGTAATCCACCTTCCTGGGCCTTCCAGAGTGCTGGGATTACAGTCCACCAAGCCCAGTTGATTTGTCCTTTTGATTGGCAGATTCCTGTCCCAGTGACTGCCCACTAAACGCTGGACAAAAGGACAGCACTGCCACCTGCTCGCCAAGCACTCTTGTAGGAGTTTGCATCATGTCTGTCCAGTGGGCTCGAAGTTGCCCACTAAGGCCAGGAACTGTTTGTTATCATTGCCATTTGGTTGATTTTGTTTTTTTTTTCTTCTGGGAAGGGGTCTTTTTATTCCTGGTACATAGAAGGTGACAGCTAATAAATTCCTATGAAATAGATATGTGTTTATGTCACCAGAGTCAGACTTCGTGGTGGCTCTAACACTGTGATGCCGCCTGTGGCTCTTAGCTGTGGAGAGCCGCAGCAGGCCGGGAGGCTGCCCCCAGCTTGGGCTTTATGTTGGGATCTTCCCACTTGACCTCTTTGACATCTACCTACATGTTCCTTATTCCAGTTCCTCAGCCATTTTAGGCCTTTAATCAAGTTTTGTTTGGTGAATCAGTATCTGTGCTTGTCACAAACATCATGAGACAGAGAAGACCATGGCAGTCACTGTGTCCCCAGCACTCTTGGTGCATCTGATACTTTAAGTGGTTCCCGTATGTCTGCTGGCTCCATTGGTCAAAGCTGCCGCTCTCCCCTGACCTCAAAAGTGACTTCTTTTCCACTCTCCAGATGAGCAAGATGAAGAATCTCAAGTAAGCACCTCCGAGGTTTCTCTCCTGCATCTGCCCACGGCTTCCCTTTCGAGGCAGGTGGACCTGGGCAGCTGCCCGGCAGACGTGACCTTCTCCTTCTCCTGCAGGGCCACACCTTAGCCCAGCCATGTCTGTTCTGCTTTAAAAGATGTCTGGTACCTGGGCCCTCGAATGGAGCTCTTTGAAGTAGAAGCACAGTATAAATCTAAGGAGAGAAATACAGAATGCAGCTCTGGTGGCCTTCAACTCCTCCCTCCCTCGTGGAAGAGGCCCCGCCTGGCCGTCGCTCCCCTTGGCTGTTTCCCAGCCGTGGCTTCCTCCCTGTCATCTGACGCTGAAGCCCACGTAGATGGTTTGGTGTAAACGGACACTGACAGCACCCAGTGCTCTGTTAATGAGGACGCTGCACTCTGGTGAGTTGCGCTTTTTCCCACAGCCGTGGTTCAGAAGTGGACTAAGAGGCTCATCAGGACGGGCCAGACCCAGGGGAGAGGGAGGGAGCTGGGGGCAAGAATTGACTCGTCAGGAGCCAGAGTCCAGGCAGGACAGGTGTGTGTGGGTGGGTGCGGTGAGCAGAAGCTCTCACCTGGGCACAGGTGAGGAAGGTGAGGGCATGGAGGGGCCCGTCTTGGTTAGTCCACTTCTGAAACATGATTTTGGAACAGAATCAAGAGGGTTAGGACACACAGGTAATGAGGGGCCGCCTGGCCCTAAAACACAAGGCTGTGTGCTTTCCCCCGTAAGAAGCTGGACCTCACCACGGGACTCCTGCACCTGTTCACGCTGCCCAAAGTTCCTTTAACTCCTGACAGAGGGTGTCGTTTCACAGAAAGAAAAAGAGGAAGTTCAAATACTGATTATGGTAAGGTAGTAAACAAAAGTGCAGAAAGTGCCAGCATTCCACGGGATAAATAACTAATAATATGCATCTGCTAATCTCTACTGGTGGCCAGGACGGGAGGCCCTGCCAAGGGGCAGGGGCTTAGAAAGCAGGTGCCAAACACCATCCCCTGTGGTCTGGAGAAGCTGACCTCTGAGTGAGACTGTGCTCCTGCCCGGGGAGGTAAGGAACTGTGCCTCCTGGCCACCACGTGTATGTGTTGTCATCATCTTAAATATGAGAACCCTCTCCTAAGGATTCCTCAGTGAAGCTGGACACTACAGGTTGGGGATCAGATTGGTAATGGTAAAGTCTGTACCTGTTCTAGACTTCCTGCTGACATAACATGTCTCACCTCCACTGGTCAGCACGCCCTGCTAACTTGGAAATTGCTGCATCTTGAAACCACTTACTCTCGAGTGAGGCCTGAGGTACTCTGGAGATGACCTGTGAAAAGCCTGAAGGGCTCTGCCCTCTTACTCCTCTGAATTCCTGTGTTCGACTCAGGGTGACATGGCCTATGAGATGGCAGGGAGCGTAAGGGCCCCCGGGAAGCAGTGCTTCTGGAGAGCTGATGAGTTGGGACAGTCACCTCCTAGCTTTGTGCTGGGATGCCCACTGACCTTCCCATAACTGCACACTGCCAACGGCACACACGCCAATGTGAGGGTGTGCTCCTGTTCCAGATCCCTTTCCCTCCCGAGGCCGGTGCGCTGACACAGAACACAGCTGTCAGTGAGCAGGGAGACCCTGCCATCAGGGGCTTCCTCTGCCTCTCAGAGCAGGTCCCTCAGGACCTGGAATAAAGGCTGATCTCTAATTTGGCCATTGGGGTGCACTGACCCGTTTAATGTTAGCCCATTTCCTGATGTAAGGGGCTCTCCCCGTATCTGGAAAGAAAGGAAATTGAGAACCTGATAGAAACACAGTGGGTGGCTTAGTAACTGTGGAGTCCACGGATGGGACTCCATGGCCTGACCAACAGGAGAACGGCGAGTTCCGGAAGGTGCACGTTCAGAAGCAGAGCAAGTGTTTCCACGCACTTCAGTATCACCAGGAAAGCTACCCAAGTGTTGAAGGCTTTGTGGGTACTTTGCTGAGCTCACCCAAAGTTGCTAGAGCTGCCGGAGCTCATTAAAGCCACGAAGCAGAGAGAGAAGGTGCTGCTGGGAGGGAACCTTGCTTTGTGTGTGAGATGCCACTGCTGCGAGCACCCCGGGAAGGCGGTCCTGGGCCTCTGCAGGGCACTCGGTCAGGGGCCAGACAGTCGGATCCGCAGAAGAAGAAACTGTCAACACCTTTATTCCAAGTATTTTATAAGGAACTTTGAAATTGTAGGAAAGGTACTATTGCACTTGAAGCTAAAAATGGGCTTTTATTCAAAGAAAAAAGAAACAAAGAGCTTCAGAGCTAATTAAACAAGGGAACCTTGATCCAGTTACACATGTGAAGTGTCTGTAGTTCTGATATGAAGGCTAGCACATTGCAGGCTCTTTAAATAATACCTTTACTGCTTCCAGTAACGTCTCAAGCATTAAGAAAGGCTCCGTGGGTAACTTGTAAAGCTCTCTGCGAAGCTGCCTCCTGCTTGAGCCACACCCACAGTGTCACCAGCACTGCCAGGGCCTCTCCTTTCTGACCTTCTATCCACCACTTTCTTCCTGTCCTTGGGATACATTTCCTTCTCTGGGCTTGCAGACCCTCTCTATGCTGTACGTCTCTAGATAGATATTTCTTCTTCAGGAAGCCTTGGGGGCTCTCGGAAGGAGTCTGCTGGTGTTGCCCTGAAGCAAACGTCCTGACTCACTTGTTATTCTGGGTTGTTGTTGCCATCGCTTGACATCCCCATGGCCTGGAGACAAGCTACATAGGGGGCCGTAATGTCCCCAGTCACGCTATATGCAAACTGCAGGCACTTACCCTGGGGCTGGACAGCACGGCCAGCATGGGGGCGTCCCCTGCTGAGCATGCAGGGAGATGATGTCTTCTACTACATCTGTAGTTAGGTGGGACGAGGTTAGCAGCTCCAGCCAATGGACCACAGGCAAGTTACATTCGCTCCATTCCTTTTCCCAATAACTATAAAATGGGACTATGAGGCACCTGCCCTGTGTGAGTCTCAGGAGGGTTTGGAAGGATGACACAGTCAAACTGTCTCAGAACAGCACCGGGCAGCGTAAGGGCTGAATAAACATTAGCTGTTGGTAACTGTTCTCTCACAGTCTCCTGTAATCTGATTCCGTTACACTGTCTACTGTAATCACAAATCACTTTTGCTCTCCACCTTTAACTTTGAATAAAAAGAGTACTTGGAGAATTTTAACTTAGTTCTATGTTTTATTTTGAATTGTTTTGGCAGTGTCCATAAAAATACCACCACCATATTTGTACTGTAAGGTAAGACAGCCAAATGCCAATCAAATTTCAACAGCTCATGGACTGTTTACTGTTATCCATCTTTTTTCTTCTAAGAAACATAGATTTGTGTTATAGTTCTAAATTAAACTTGAGTAAATGCTCAGTTGACAATGAAAGTTCTGTTCTGCTTTTCTGAGGCAATAACTTTCATCCTGATTTGATAAACCTTGAGGATTTCCTTATTGAAAGTGAACATTGCCCATCACAAGTGCATGATCTGGATGGTGCTGCTGCTGGAGCCTTGAGATCGGGGCTTAGGGAAATGCCCAACTTTACACGGTCATGTTGGAGCTCAGGTGGTCGGATATGGAGAAGAGATGGGATCTGAATCAAAGAACAGATAAAATCCAATTTCAAAGAGATGGGATCTGAATCAAAGAACAGATAAAATCCAATTTCAAAGGAAAAATTGTTGAAGAATTTAGCCAGATAGACATAGATTTTGGGGTGAATATCATCATTAAATAAACAATTAGTGAAAAAAGTGCTGCCTATCCTTCTTGCTTCGTAAGTAGATATCAAAACTCACACTATATTGTCAAGGGTCAAGACAGCAGAACAGGTCCACGGAGCTGGAAAGGAGTAGGGCAACATTTGCAATGTTTTTATTATTATTTTTTATGGCTATGTAATTGTACATATTTATGGGGTAACAGTGAAAATTTAGGTAGCTGGGCCCTTCGGAATTGCTCTGGAGGACATGATGAACTCACCATTTATAGTGACTGAGTGAAGCTTCCTCAGGTGGGCTCAATGGTGTGTGCTGTGCCCTGAGTCCTCAGGTGGCAGAATTAGGTGCCCATTCCTTACCCAGTTCCTTAATTTTAAGAGACTTCCCCAGGGTTTGACAATTTCTGTTGGTTAAGTTACTCTTGAGGGTTAGGAGGCCAAGAGTATGTAGAAGCGTCAGATTCTCACCCACCTTTAATTCCATAATGAAACTTTGTCTGTTATCCAGGCCTGTCTCTTGGACTCACCTGGTTTGAAGCAAAGACACCACTCTTTAATCTGACACACTGAGGGTGCTCAGTTCACAAGAGAAATTCTGCCATAGCCACACCTACTTGCAGCACAATCCTGTCTCCATACGGATTGTGATACAATGGACCCTTTAGCCTACTCTCCACATCCCTTGCCCGGATGGGGGTCATGTCCATCACCCTGCCTTGTAGCCAGAAAACTGGGCTGCCAGGTTGCCCAGGAGAAGTCTAGTCCTATAAGGAAACCAACCCAACAAACAAATATACTGACTGAGAGAGACAGTGAAATTGCCGTGCGATGAATTACATTTCTTTCAAGAGAGAAGCACTGATAGCGTTTGTGTTAAGCGTCCACACGTGGAGGGGAAATCCCACAATGCTGGTGGTGGATGTGGCAGAGACAGACTTGTCGCAGGTGTTGCTGGAGTGCAAGCCGCTGGTGTGTTCACGGGAGGGATTGATGAGAGAGCATCCTGCGTGAAGATACACCACTAAGATACAGGCCTTGTAACAGCACCTTAACATACAGAAGAGGAGACACATTTCATTATAATTTACAGGAAATATGTGATGTAAACTCATTTTATTCAATAAATAAAAATCGGTAAGAGTCAAATTGCTTAAAAAATATAAACCCATATGCTGTTAAGAAATAATAGATGCTTTTTAGGTAAGCCTAACACAGAATTATGAAAATGTACCTTCTCTTTTCTCATGCTTCTGACCTAGAGGAGGGCAGTCGCTTACTTGAAATCAGTTAGCACTTGGTGAGCTAACACAGCCGTGAAGAAATAAGCATTGGTGAGAATAGCCTTTGATGACGTAGTTTTTAAATGGAAAAAAGATCTCCAGTGCTGGATGTCTTTTGAATCATTCCAATTTTCTTATAACACTTGGGCCAAGTTCAATATGATTTGACACTCTCCTCTAAAATTATCAGGAGATGACTGATTAGACCTTTAAAATATTTGTAGATTATCTTGACGTTTAGCTGAAATTCCCTCCTGTCCCTGCACATTCGGTCAGGAGGGAAGAGCAGAGACTGAGGAGGAGGTTTTGTAGGGGCTTTGCTCCGAAAAGCCAGAATTATATTTATTTTACTATAAGAAAAATCCAATCTCTCTCCTGTACTCTAAGACCCCCCAGGGACAAATCTTACTGTTGTACTTTGGGTGTGCCGTGATCTCTGCAGGGACAGTGAACCCGTGTCATGAGACCGGCCTACTGGGGCGTGAAGCTGGACACTCCGTGTTCTGAACACATTTTCTGTGCAACTTTCTCTGTTCTTCCAAAAAAGGCAAATAGCCAAGGAAAAATGATGAGTTAATTTCACAAAAAGAACAATACGTCAAGAATATATAAATTAATTTAATGATTATGAAGAATATTCTTGGCCACATCAATTTCAGATGTGCTTGCAAGTGGGAAGTGATTTTCGATTTATGTATGCCATTCTGATATTTCTTCAGTAGCTGAGGAAAAAAAAGAAATTTTGGATTTCTGTTAAATTGATTCATAATAATTTCTTTTACAGTTTTTTTTATGTTTGAATAGCTGGCAAAGCCATATAATGTTTAGGAACTTAACTCAAGAAATCTTCAAGGTTCCTCTATGAAAGTAAAGGAATAATAAATAAAAATGTAAGTGAATAAATAAAGTTTAGACATCACTACAGTACAAAGTATTATCTAATGATTCATTAATTGTGATGAGAAGTGGCCACTTAGGGTAACGCCATATCATGGTAGAAAGGACTATCGGAGCAAATGATCTGCTATGGGGTGGAAATTGCATTAGTGGTTGGTATCTGGATTTGGACAAACATCTTTTATTGACATAAATCTGTCTTCTTCATGATAATTTTACCAGAAAGGCTAAAGTGAAGCCCTCTGTCACCAGCGTGATCTGGTGTTCCATGTGGTTATCAGAGTGCGGTGGTTACTGCAGTGGTTATCAGAGCACAGTGGTTACCGCAGTGGTTATCAGAGCACAGTGGTTACCGCAGTGGTTATCAGAGCTTGGTAGTTACTGCAGTGGTTATCAAAGCACAGTGGTTACCACAGTGGTTATCAGGG
>NW_003852422.1:3068391-3074936 GCF_000181295.1 Otolemur garnettii
GTTATCAGAGCACAGTGGTTACCGCAGTGGTTATCAGGGAATGGTGATTACTGCAGTGGTTATCAGAGCACAGTGGTTACCGCAGTGGTTATCAGAGCACAGTGGTTACCGCAGTGGTTATCAGGGCATGGTGGTTACTACAGTGGTTATCAGGGCATGGTGGTTACCGCAGTGGTTATCAGGGAATGGTGATTACTGCAGTGGTTATCAAAGCACAGTGGTTACCACAGTGGTTATCAGGGAATGCTGATTACTGCAGTGGTTATCAGAGCACAGTGGTTACTGCAGTGGTTATCAGAGCACAGTGGTTACCACAGTGGTTATCAGGGCATGGTGGTTACCACAGTGGTTATCAGGGCGTGGTGGTTACTGCAGTGGTTATCAGAGCTTGGTAGTTACCGCAGTGCTGCTGTGACAAAGCGCTGTGACTGGGAGGCTCGATAGCAGATGCTCATTCTCCTCCAGCTTGGGAAGCGGGAAGCCTGAGGTCATGTGTTGGCTGCCTGGTTTCTCCTGAGGCCCCTGCCCTCATTTGGCCATGGCTATCTTCTCTCTGTGTCCACACACACCCTTCCCTATGTCCCAGTCTCCTCTTCTCATAAGAACATGTCACACTGGATCAAGGGCCACCCTGATGACCTCATTCTGACTTTGAAGTCTTATCTCCAGCCATGGCCATTCTTTGAGAGACTTGAAGGGGGTCAACGTGTGAATATCTAGCTGGGGACACAGAGATGGGAGGGAACACACAGGCAGGAACAATAGCCAGTCTCAAAGGCCTGGTGGGAGTGTCCTTGATGTGTTTAAGGCCCAGGGAGCCTGGTGTGGATGAGCTTTGGGGAGGTCAGGGAGACAAATGGACAATGGCCTAGGAGGTAATAGGAGTGCTTCACAGGTGGGGTCCTTTCTTATAATTTCCAAGTGAAATGGGGAGCCATCCAAAGGCTTTGGGCAGAGTAGAGACACAGGGTGACTTTATAGCTACCAACTGTGCTGGGCAGACAGACTGACAAGGGGCCAGATGCAGTGGGACAGGGCACGGAACCTGGTGCCGAGGCCAGGAGAGAGGTGGGGATGAGGCCGGGAGAGGTGTAGGGAGGGAAGATGGTGGGAAGTGTCTGGACATTGGGGTAGCCTTTGAGGCCAGCTAACCTGATTTGCTTACAGATTAAGATGGAGAGAGGATAGGAGGGGTCAGAAGTCATGTACAGGTTATTTTTGTCCCCTGAGCAATTTAGTTAATTTTTTCCGACTTAGGTAAGAAAGTCTGTGTGAGGAGAGATTGGGATGGGACTTGTTCAGTCTGCACATTGATTAGGCACTCCAGTGGGGGGATGGGCTGTGTCACCTGGGAGATGTCAGGGTCAGAGAGGTACATCTGGAAGTGACTGCATGGATGGCATTTATTCCCGGGACATGGGGTCAGATGGATGCTAAGAGCGTTCGGTAGCTATCAAAGCACTGAGGACAGAGCTCTGTGAATGTCAGCGGTGGGAACTGCTGGGATAAGAGAGGACAATGGAGGAGGGTTGCAGGGAAGAGAGTTCAGACAGTGCAGTCAGAAGGGACCTGGGCCTGAACCGGGGTCAGCCGTGGTGGTCACTAGCAGCCGTGGTGGTGTGGCCAGACAAAAGCCTGGCGGGAGTGGCAAGAAGAGAAGATGGGGGAAGAAGGACCATGACAACAGAGGTAGGAATATCCACTGCAGCTGGACCCCCAGTGGGAGCTACGCCTTTCCCAGGGGTGAAAACCACACCATGAAGGAGGCCTCATGTCCGAGTCCTCTGGGACAGGAGGTAGCCAGGCCCTAGCCCCTGGGGAGGACTCTGAGCCTGGCTTCCCTCTCTCCCAGGCTCGGTCACCCTGCTGGCCTCGGTTTCAACTCCTGGAACATTTCTGCAGGAGAGCGGACGGCAATGAAATGAACGAGGAAGGATGCTCAGGGCCAGGGCTGCTGGGATCCAAACTACATGGGGATCTATCTCACCCCCATCTTGAGTTCTGTTCCCCTGAGGAAGGTGGAGAATTTTGTTGGGAGCACATGGCTTGTGGAGTAACCTGCTGCCCCTAGCTGCTGATGGGAGCCCTTCACGGGTCACTGTGCCCCCTAAACCCGGGTGTTTGAAGACCCAGACAATGATATGGGGCAAAGATCGGAGAGGAGGCCCTGGTGCAGGAGCCCCTCACCCACAGATGTCAGGGAAAGGCCCCAGGGGAGGGAGCACAGTGGGAAAGACGCCTTGCTGGAAACACGGTCAACATCCTTACAAGTGTGTGCCCCTGCAGAGCACAATGGATAAGGACGAGAGATGCCTTGTTCTTGGGGACAAAGCCCTTTTCTTGTGATTGCTAAAGAATAGCGTGAAGGTGGGCACAGAAACCTCCAAAGGTGTGTCTGCGGCTCGTGGCCCTTCTGAGCAGGTGCCCAGGGGTTTGCCCTGGCTTTGTGTTGTCTCCCACAGAGCAGGCTCACCAATGTTCAGATTCTCAGATTCCCCATGAAAGAAGTTATTTTTGTCAGAGAGGGAATTGTAAGCAGGTCCTTGAAGTGGAACCCACAATGGCAGCTGTGCTCTGACCTGGCCCTGCCGTGACCGCTGCAGAGAGTCGTGATTGAAGAGGGGTCACGAGATCCAGGCAGGGAGACTGTTTGTCTTAGAAAAAAGCAGTTTGGTAATGATTTTCAATTAAAAAAGTTTTATTGGGTATACTTTATTCTTCTTCACCTAGTTAGAAACTTTGTGTGGTGTGGGTGAAACCCAAGGGGAATAGGGAGCCACCTCCCCACTGACAATGAAATCATCTGCAGTTTCTACAACTGACAGGACTGGAATCCCATGTTCATCAATTGTTTTAGTAACTATGGTTTAGCCTTAGGACTTGAAGGGAAATTTGTATTTTTTTTTTTTTTTTGATGTTCATTGTTAGATTAACAAAAAAATAAAAGCATTGACTGGAATTGTTTCTGTGTTTCAGAAGGAAAGGGTCATCCAGACCAGGGGAATTGTTTGTGGCTGATTAAGAAATGGCTTTGGTGCCTGAATTAATCTGTGTGGTGTCTACTAGGTAGGCAGGCTTGTGTAAATCTCCATCAGCCTCGGTCCTGACGCTGTGGCCCTGTGCACAGCCTGTAGCAGGTGGTGGCCTCCGGGCCTTCCCTCCCACTGGCTCTGTCTGGGAGGAGGGACCTTCAGACCCAGGGTGGCAGCTGTCCCTGCTCTGTGGACTGTGGTCAGGACACTGCGGCCTGACCTTCTCTTGATGATTTACTCGCATATGTCTTCGGAGCTGAGTTGTGGGCTGGGTTAGTCATTCCCTGGTGCCCGGGGTGCCATGGCGGCTGTGGGCCCGCCCTTCTTTCTCTGGATCCTTTGTCCTCATTCCTGACCCCGGATCTCAGAGCCTGCTGTCTGTTTAGACTGCTCTGCTGCCTGCAGAGAAGTCTCCGCTGCCTGGGCTGTCTCTCTCCAGGGCCTTAGCTACCTGCTGGCCCACTGTGTGGGACTCAGGCGGCCCATTTGCCCGTCTCTGTGCTAGCTGGAGTTGCAGACTTGTTCCCACCAGGCCTTCTCCTTCCTTGGGACTGGAAGGATTACTGACCAATACCTGTCCGATATTCCCAGCCATAGTCAGGTTGCACCTTGCCATAGAAAGCCCTATTTACAATGTCCAGGGTGGTGGACGCCATCACCCACAATGGCCAGATGAGGGTGCCAGTGAGTGGCCCCAACTAGACATGACCGGTGGTGGGAACCATGGCATGGAGGAGCCAGTTCCTGAGGATCAGTCCCGAGGAGGCAGTTTCTCCCCGTTGTCAGGCAAACATCGCGGCAGCTGACGTGAGCATGAGGCTTTGCTGGGTTCCCCTGTGTTCTCTTTCACGTCCTGTATCTGTATGAGCTCATCGAATGCTCACAGCAGCACCCCAAGGTGAGTGCTTTTGACCTGCTCCTTGTCTGCCCAGCAAGCACAGAGAGCCCCAGCGGCTCACCTGGTGCCGTCTGGGATCCGCCCTTGCGCTGCAGCCCTGCCCTCTGCCAAGCTTCCCAGAGAAGTCACGTGTCAGTACTTAGGAGACATTCAGTGATTTTTGAACGCTGCCTACAAATTCAAATTAAAAGATGCAGCAAAGCACAGTGGACCATCGCACAGGACATGCTGAGACCCTGGGCCATTAGGTCAGCCCATGTGAGGTCAGCACTGCATGTCAAGGCTGACAGGCTCACCAACCCCTCCCTGACATCCTCCGGTCAGACCCCAGGCCCGCAGCCCCTCTCCCTGCTGGTCTCCCGGCCGTGTCTAAAAGCTCCGTTCAAGGCCCAGGTGAGCCCTTTCCAGGAAATTGCACAACCCACGTGGTTCCAAGGCTGCTCCCGTTTCCTCACGGTTTACCCTGTGACACCTTCTGCCAGGCCTGGTGGACGTCACCATCTGTGACCTGTTTGGGTGTTGAATTGTGGCATCAAGTGCACAGTCCTCTCGGATAGAGTGTCTACTTGTTTCTTTCGTAAAGCTTTTGAAAAGGTGGTTTCTATACAATCCGAGAAGAGTGGTGAGTCAAGAAGTGGCTGTTACCTTCACAGACTTTCCAAGTCACAGTAACATTGGGTGAGTTCCTGTTCTGCTCCATCGAAAGGGTAATTACTAGAGGTTAGAGACACTTCCTGGGCCTTTTACAAAAACCAAAGAGCAGCAGACACACGGGAGATGGCTCTGTAAGTCTCTCAGCCCAGTTGGATGGAGCTGGGTCTGTGGCGTTGGCAGGAGAGATTCTAAGACAGACACAGATCAACACCTGGGAAATCGCTAAAGAAAAGTTAAATACCTTAATGACCACAAGTAAAACAAGAACCCAGAGAAGTCAAGGTCAATGTGAGCCTGACCGTACTGCTGGACAAAGGCTTCTTGGAGGAATAGGATTGGCACAATTCTTCCCACTTGAGGAAAGGCGTTTCTGCTGCTGGGCACCCAGCTCAGACAAAGGGCCAAGGCTTCCTGAGCCCCACCTGCCAGGGTCCCCTGCAGGCCACACTGGGGTCCCCTGCAGGCACGGTGCACACAACAGCTCATCTCAGTGTTTTCAGTGACACTGCAGGGGTGTGCATTCTGCAGGTAAGTTCTTTGAGTGTCAGTTTCTTTTATTAATTTACACAAGGCCACACAGCAGAATAAACACTAGACTCATACCCTGGGGGGAGAACAGCACATATCATGTGTGGGCAGAGGGTGTGGGGGCCTGCAGAGTTGAGGGTATGAAGGAGGCGACCTGCAGAGCGCAGGTGGGGGAGCCTCGGGCTGTGGGCTCTTAGGCACACGGGAGCCATGGTGGGTTTTTGAGGAGATAGACACAAAATCCATGGGTAAGGAATATCAGTGCACTGAGTGTACGCAGGTGATGGGATGTAGCGGTAGTGACTGTGATGACCCTGAAGGGCCTGGGTGCTGACGGGAGGGAGCAGCCACAGAGAAGGGCCTGGACAAGGGGTGTGGGGACCTATGCAGGACACTTCCCTGGGGAGCCAGGAGGGCACATTGGCATCATGGGTGGGGTACAGCTCCCTATCCAGTCCCTGGCCACCCCCAAGCCACCTGTAGCCAGACCCAAGCACTGTAGCTCTGCCCGGCATTCTCTGGGCCCTGGGAACAGCCCTCAGCTGGCAGATGGGGTTCATCAAACTCGAGTGTCTGGACACTTTGTAGTCAACTCCAAGGGCCCCAGGTGGACGTCCACTTTCTTCCCTGCCCTTCCCTCCTCTCCCCTCCTCTCTCTTCCCTTCCATTCCCAGCTGACTTCCCCATTCCCTGCTCTGTTTCCTGGGATCCACTCCTAGTTGAAACAGTGCCCCAACTGAATCTTGTCTCAGTCTGGAAAAAGCCATTTGGAGGAGGCTTTTAAATTCACTGTTTTAAATTCACTGAGGAGTTTCCTACTTGAGAGAATGTGGTTGTGACGCCTCCTTTGCTGAACCACTGCAGGAGGTCGGGGGCAGGTGCTTCTTACGATGTGGTGATATTGTGCTCGTAATTGTTGTCCAAGGAAGTTTATCTGTGCACCTTAACAGGTGAGGTGAAGTACTTTTTCTAACTGCTTCCCGTATCAGAACAGATGCGAAGTACTCGACCCTCACGGTCTCTGTGCAGCCCAGAGCTTTCCCTGCACCTCTGGAAACCAGAAGTGGAGGGCTTCACGGCTGCGTCCCCACCTGTGTGTGCCACTGAACAATCAGAGAACAGAATTCAGCGGACCAAGACACAGCAGCAAGATACTCTTGACACCCCTGTGGGGACGTGACTGTGCTGACCAGCACATGCTGCTGTGTAGAAGGTTCTGTGTAAATCACCTCCTTTTAATAGTAGCGTGTTAATCCAGGGAAGGGGCCGCACCACCACGGAGTGCGGTCTGTAGCGTGTGTTTATCCAGGAAGGGGCCGCAGCACCACGGAGTGTGGTCTGTAGCGTGTTAATCCAGGAAGGGGCCGCACCACCACAGAAGTGTGGTCTGTAGCGCGTGTTTACCCAGGAAGGGGCCGCACCACCACGGAGTG
>NW_003852422.1:3076442-3092812 GCF_000181295.1 Otolemur garnettii
CGTGTTTACCCAGGGAAGGGGCCGCACCACCACGGAGTGCGGTCTGTAGCGTGTTAATCCAGGAAGGGGCCGCACCACCACGGAGTGCGGTCTGTGTCGAATGCTTATTCTCCTCCACCTCCTTCACTTGGGGATCATGGGCTACTTTGTCAATACCTCTGACGTTCCCGGTCAGAAATCAGAAATGCCATAGCTTCAAAGACTGATTCAAGTTGACACAAGAGAACTTAAAAATTTGGCTAGGGCTGTTAGGTAAAAATACGATGTGTGCTTGAATGTCCAGCAGCACAGATACAGCCTAAACTACACTCGTTTTCTTTTCCTCCGTGGGTGTAGTCTGTTGTTCTCTCTAAATTGAAACAGGGAGCGGTGGTCCCCGAGGGGTGGCTGATGCTGGGTGGAGCTCGAGTGCTGTCCCTCTGGCTCCGTATCCTCTGCTGATCACGTGGGAGATTTCCACCCTACAGGAGATGCCCTTTCAAATTGGGGCTGGCAAATCAGAGTGGAGCCTGAGACAAACTTGGGAATTTTAGGTAAAATCGCTGGAGTTTGGGTGTGTGGAGAATGAGTCAGTTTCTGAATGAGCACTCACTGAATGGCCCTGGGCAGCCCAAGGCTGGGCATTGCCTGAGTCCGCACTGCCATGAGAGCACAGAAGCTGATGTCTCCGTCAGGGACACTTCATCGCACCCTCTGGGGAAGGGGCACCAAAAGCATGAAAGTTTTGATTTTTAGAGCCAGGTTGTAAGTGTCTCTTTTTGGTGGGGTCACTACAGCCTTTAAATGGCACACTCATCTTTTTTCTGTCCCCTGCACTTAAATCCATTTTACTGCCAACATCTAATTAGTTGTTAAAACTCCGGTCATGTGGCTTGTACTCAAAGCCCTTCACTATTTCTCATCACCACTGCCTTTCACCCAAGAGCTGCTCTGCCCTGGGTGGCCCAGGAACACACACCAGAAGCCCTCCTTGCAGGCATCACTGTGTCCCCACGTTCCTGTGCTCTGGCCCCTGGGGTCCAGCTGCTCTGGAACACACTTCACCCCCTGCTCTGGGCAGGGGCCAGCTTCAGCACCCTCTAGCTGCCTCTCGTCCTGCTCCTCCTCCGAGCCTGTCTAGTCACAGATCTCAGACGCCCTTTCTGGGGTGGCCATGCCTCCACTGAGGGGGCATCAAGCTTTTATTACTCAACGGGCATGACTGGGCCCTCCTGGGGGTGTGGCTCTGAGGACATGGAATCCCTGCAGGCTCTCTACAGGTCAGGTCAGATGTCCCGGCAGTTCTGAAGAAATGTGGGAGGGCCGGGACTGACCCCACAGGACCAACCCCACAGGACCAGGGCAGATGGGGTCTCCCCTCCTGGGAGGGCAGCTCCTTGCAGGGCTGCCGGCAGGGCTTCTTAGCAGCTGAGCAGGGGGTGGGCAGGAGGGGTGTGGAGCCGCACTGCCCAGAGGGCACTCACCTTGGAGAGGGGACATTGGGTCTTTAATTGAATTAGAGTTATTGGTACAGATGGTGCCTCTCCGAAATGTATCCTGAGTTGTTGAGGTCAGGCTGGTGCCTGGGGTGTGTTTGTTTAGCCTGTGACAGGAAATGAGGTGGAGGAGGCTTCGTACGATGTTCACTGGGGAGTTTTCTTCACACGGGGTTCTCAGGACAATCTGAATGTAACTGTGTGCTGTACATGTCAGCCACACGTCAGCAGAACTGAGTGCCCGCCCCTGCCTGGGGAGCCCCTGCAGTGGACGCCCTGTGGGCTGGGTGGCCGGCACTGGGCGGCACGGCTCGCGTGTGCGTGAAGGGGGAGAGGGCGTGCAGCCATGGCCACTGGGGAGGGCTGTGACCTGGAGGGAAAAGTCCTCCCTGGGAGGTGGTCCTGAAGCCACAGTGTCCACAGTCTGCTCCAGGATGACTCTGGGGCCTGTTTGGGGTAAATGAGCTCTGTCCTTTGGGGTGCATGAGATCACTTCCATGTGGCCAGGCCCAAAGGTCAGGTCCGATTGCCAGTACTGAGCACTGTTCCTGAAGTGGTGCTGCCGGAACTTCCCCTGTCTCCAGCGACTGGAGTGTCCCTGGTCCTGACATGGCCAGTATTTTATAACTGTAAGACTTTATTTTCACTCCCGCTAGAACCTGGGGCTGGAGTCAAAGGCTGACTGTGGAGTTCTCCTCTCGTGAACTGACAGAACTGACATGGGAGGAACCCTCAGGTAGGGAGAGAGGGTTGGGGATGTGGTACCCGAGTGCTCAGGAGGAAGGACACAGTGAGGAAACTTCAGTGGCAAAAAGAGTTGTGCTCTATGACATTCGTGCCCTCCCGAGTCTTCCCCACTGCCACCCAAAACACCTTTGGGGTGATAATGGTAAGGTTAAGTCCTGGCAGCCCCAGAACACAGGACACACTTGTCCATAGAGAACATTTTAACCTCCAGAAGGGCTGTGATGTGAATGATGGAATTCCTCAAGGGAGCTCTGAGCCACGTGCTTCAACTACAGAGTCTCCTCCGAGCCCTGTTCTGGTGGGGACAGGCCGGCAGGCTCTGGGCTGGGCACTGCTCAGACAGCTTAGGTGTCTCCCTTTAAAATTCCGAGAAGAAAAAGGCTGACGGGAATTTCCCTACTCATTCCCATCAAGACTCCCCTCCCTAACACAGCATGCACGCTCGTGTACACACGTGTGTATCCGAGCAAGCAGGCCTTTGCATCTGTGCACTCACATGTGTGGACACACGGATTTAATCCAGCAGGCCTGGTTGATGTGAAGCTCTCCTTTTGTGCACAGCAGAAGAAAGGGGCTAGAAAGCTCTTAGAGGTAAGGTACCCGATGTTTGAATATGAAACAGTGTTGCTTTTAAAACAAAACAAAACAGAACAGAATACATTCCTACCTAAGCATTTGCAAAGCCCCTTCCTCCTGGGCCTCTCCCCGTGCCCCCACTGAGCGCTGGGTGTTTGAAGGAAATCGTGGTGTGATCCTTCCGTGTGGCCTTGTATAGTCCCTAATGACAGGCATTACATCTGCACAGGGCCATAAATCAAATGTAGAGGCTGCTTTAAATGGGCTGCAGATGCTGAGGGTGCTGGCTTCCGAAGTGGCACTTTGCAAAGGAAAATGCCCAGGAGCCCGGCCACTGTCACCAGAAGGCGGGGTGGGTAGTGGCCAAGCCCACAACACACCTTCATTTTATGGGGGTAGGGGGGCGATCTTCAAATGCAGAGCTGTTCTGGACATGGGGAGGCTTTTCTGTAACAGCCTCTAAATGATTTAATTAGGACTTCACCGAAGCGATTTCCCTCCCCCAGTGGGATGTGGAGCATGTTTACAAGGTGTGTCATATCCTTTCCCCCTCCCCGGAATCCTCCCGCTGCCCTCCAGCCCCACCCCGTCCCGGCTTTTAATGTCCTGGCCCAGTAAGCCCAGGAGGATTCTTAGAGGCAAATGTACCCCGTGAAGCCTGCAATTACTGTCCCCGATTTCACTGGGGAAACTTTACAAGGCTGCACTGAAAAATCTTCCCCTACCCTCCCACTCCTTCTAAGAGAACGAAAAAATCCATCAAATTAACACATCAATGAGTTGATTGTAATCTCCAGGGCTCCGTGTAGTGCTCTCCAGCCTCCCAGACAGGAGGCCAGCATGATTTATCAATGCAAACCTAATAGCATCAATATGAATCTAACTAAAAATCAATATTTCATTACCAAATTGTTAGTGAGAATGAAGAAAAATTGCCGGAGTCAGAGCATTCTCTAGGGCAGGAGCATCCGGAGTTCAATGTGACAAGATGAGTGATGTGTGACTCCAGGCCCAGGAAGGACGCGGAGGACACGGGAGGACGGCCACCCGGACGCCCGCGGCCGGGAACAGCTCCTTCCTCGCTGCTGTGGCTTCTGCCTTTCTTCTTTCTTTTCCGTCTCTTCACAGAAAGCAAAAAATCAGTGTGAGAAGGGAAAACAAGGCAGGCTTGACGCTTAGCCCTGTCCACAGCAGGACTGCCTGGGAAGGAGCATCCAGGTTCCAGTCGCCCAGTCTCAAGGGCTGGGGGCTGAGGGAACCCTCTGCAGGCCGCCGCCCTCTACCCATGAATCCACACTGGGGATCTTCCTGACACTCTGCCGGGCATGGTGCACTTGGTTTGCATCGAGCCATTTTACCAAAAACTAGAGGAAAAGTGGTGTTGAAATATATCTCTTGGGTCTGCACTGAGTGGCCCCCTGTGGTTGTGCAAGACGCCGGATGTCCCCTTGCTGGGCTGGGAAGGAGTGCAGGATGCACTTGATCAGATGTGTCTGTTTGAGTGGTGCTGCGACAGCTCCAGGTCTGCTGTCACCCACAGACCCAAGGCCATGTGTTGAAGAGGACAGCTACCGATGGGAAGAAGGAAAGGGCATGGACAACGCTGTGAGTGAACAGGATGGGGCACGAGGTTGGGATACTCCTTACAAGTTGAGCACTTGTGTCCCAACACTGCTGGTCCCCTCTGCACACAGGGCTGTGGCTCCATCTTTGACGGTAGATTTGAGATCATTAAGAGTTCTGGGCTCCATCCCAAAGAAGGGCCTAGAAAACCTCCCGGTGTTGGCTGGGACCCTCAGAGTCTGTTCCCGCCAGATGGGAGCAACGCAGCCTTGTCCTGTGCTGGTCTCGTTCCATCCGTAGTCTCACCCTGGGTCTGCTCTCTGTAGCCAGGGGATGGTGAGAGAGACATAATCAGGAGGATGACTCCAGACAAGGCCAGCTTTCTACTCTCGTAGACTTCAGTAGAAAGACCATTTCAGTATGGTGAAACAGAGACCAAGAGTGTGGGCACTGGAGTCAGACCAGGATGAGTGCTCACCTCTGCTACGGCTTGGCCACGGGACCACAGGCATGTTTTTACAGACTTCTGCAAACCTCAGTTTCTCCGTTTGTGGGGTGGTTCTGAGGATTACATTAGACACACATGCGGAGGGTTTGGTGTGCTGACTAGAACTTAGCCAGCCCTCGGGACATGTCAGCATCGACCCTGTCACTTGCCTTCTCTGGTGACCCTGATGATAAAATACAAGAGCACCCGAATGCACCAGGCGAAGCTCTCTGACTCTCTGCATCTCCTTTGCAGGCTCTCCTTACCTGCTCTCCGGCATGGTGATGCTTTTGGCATTATTCTCTGTTGGTGATGATCTCCACTTGACTGAGGCGTTTCATATGGGTGTGTCCTGAGGGTTTATAGGGTGGGTTGGTGTTCTTGCTTCCATGACAGTTTGACACTGCAGTGTGTTAAATCAAGTCAGAGTCCTAGGATAAGTTTGGAGTCCTATGAGGCATTTTGCTTATCTTTGGGAACACCCAACAAAACGAGTGTTCTGGGATGCTGTCAGGACCAGTCCTGTCCTTGATGCTCCCGCCTGCACCGGACACTTGGTCTGCGCCCATCAAGGAAGCTGACTGCTTCTCTCAAGTTCCATACTAGCCTGGTTACCATAATTTCTCCCGGCCGTTAAGTACCTTCCAGGAGCTAGAGACACTGGACCAAGAGTTCAGAGCAGAGATTGTTTTGTTTCTCTTTTCTTGTAACTGATTTGGCGTCCTTTGTCTTTCCCACATGGACAGATGGCAGAACCATGACAGAGCACGTCTGGAGAGCAGAGGCTGCAGGGCTCCAGGAGAGAATGTTCCCATTCTGGCCTCATCTGTGCAGAAATGACACTGTAAGGCATAGACTATAATCTGAATGGGAGTGAACCTGACCCTTCAGAGCAAGTGGGAGTCAACCCCACAGAAGGGCAGTGAGGATAGCAATGGAAATCTCTGCTTCTCTCACCAGTTCCACTCACAGGCTCTGCCAACTTACTAGAAGTTTCCGGGCTACTTTTTACTTTCAGTTCCTCCTTGGCTCCTGTGGGATCTGCCCACAGTCCTGGTCTCCTCATAGGAGGTCCTGCCTGGCTCATGTCTCCCTCTCATCATTACCCAACTCTTCATTAGCTCACTGGCTCCCCTCTCTCTCCTGGTAAAAAGCTGCCATGACGATTCCCTTTCCACACGACAGTTTGCGTCTTCCTTGCCAGCTGCACACCATTATCACCTTTCTGCTCTAAAATCACCCCCTTCTCCCAGGATCCTTACTTCCTGCCCTTTGATCTGCTAAGTGGGACTGAACCCTCCTCCTCTGGGCCTCAGTCTCTCACATGCTTTGATGCCACTCGGTAACATGAGCCCATTGGGGCACCTTCCCTTTGGGGTCCAGAGACCAGGGACTGGGCCCCCCTTTCGTGCTGAGACTAAAGGACTTGCAGGCTGACATGTTTCCAGGCGCCTCCAGCACGCCTGTTCCAAACGCTCTTCCACTTCCCTGGTGTCACCACCAGCAGTTTGTCTGCACACTGGACAGACGTCACGGGGCCTGGAAGCAAAGCTCGGACACGCAGTTGTTCTGAACACTGCTCTGCCAAAGGCTTTCCTGGCATCTCAGAGCATTTTTCAGGGTGCTCTGCCTGGTGTGTCACAAACCCCTGCTGTCTCCTGGCCCCATCACTCCTTCTTGGGGTCCACCCTTCTCCAAACCCCAATGTCCAACCCCCCTAGGGCTGCAAGAACAACCTTTTGAAAATACCTTTCTGCACTTCTCTTTCCCTTTTTCTCCTTCTTCCCTTCCTTCTTTCTCCTTCTCCTTTGAATTTTAAAAATTCTCATATTCTCTTTATCCTAATTTTACTATTAATATGCCCATTATTCCTCACCCAGCTGGCTGTGTGCGGGGAGTGTGTGAGAGATAAATCCTCATGAGAAGACAATGTGCGGGGCTCACTGGCAGTGATCACGTAACTGGGACTCCTCACGCAGTCGCCTTGTAACTAAGTTCCATCGACCCCGTCCCGCATCCTAGTCGGTATTGCTTCATCTGGAAAATATTTTTACCATCACTATAGTTTACCCCCAAGGGCCACGAAACACCATAGCTTTGAAGATTAACTCGCAAGGAAGTGAAACACAGCCTGGCTATATTTGCTGCACTTCCTCCGAGGGTTCTGATGCCTGGATCCGTTTCTTTTAGTCTCTGCGATTTTTCTTTTATTTCTACCCATATGGTGCATAATGCTGACTCGTCTTATCCAGTGATATAGAGGAGAAAGTGGTGACCTTCCCAGGACGCTCCCCTGTCCTCCACCTGTCTCAGTTGACATCAGGAAAGACCTTCCGTGTGTTTACATGGCTTGGTCTTTTCAGCCTTATATTGAGTTTGTTTATCATTTTTACGATTGTGAACCATTAGACATCATGCACATTCCTCCTAATATAATGCTGGAAAGGAGGCTGGAGGTATGACATGGTCACCAACTGTAGAACGCCCACCACATACACAATTATATGGTGGTAGGGTCTCTACCTTTTGGTTAAAAAAAAAGAAATGGTCTTCAATTCAGAAGATCTGGATCTGGCGTTACCTCTGCTTCCTGTTATAATGGGCGAATCCTTTTCCTGTCTCAATGTTTTGCTATGTTTTTCTTTTGCCTTTTAACAATTATAAGGTAGGTGAGACTGTGTGTAGGAAGTGCAGATAGGTCCACAGGAATTTATGGGTTAAGCTGCCCTCTCAGCCCTTCCCCAGGATCAGCCTGATCATTCAAAATTGCGCTTTGTCTCCCATAGTTTTCTGTCTCCCATATTTCTGAACATTTTTTCTTTCTCCGAGTACAAAGATTCTAGCTGGTTATTAGGGAGAAAATGTTTTTAAACTAAATCCCCCTAAGGTATAATGGCCACCAGTGCAGACTCATATTCTCAGAGATATCTGCTCTTTCAAATAGATGTTTGAAGTCTAACCACAAATAATTACTTAATTTCCAACTGTGTAAATGAAAAAAACCGCATTTTGACCAGGGGGGCCTTTGTCAGTCTGCGCTCTCACCAGTTCTCCCTCTAGGCCCTGTGTGTCCCCTGGGCTGAGGGGAGGAGCTGAGGGGTGGACACCACACACGCAGGCAGCACTGTGGGGTGGGCAGAACTCGGGCTTCTGCTCCCCACCCCCGCCAGGCCTGTGAGGTGTGGAGACAGCACAAAGCCTCCCTGCAGCTTGCCAAGCACCCTTGGGAGGGAACCCCAGCCCTACTGATGCAACCTGAGGAGGTCCCTGAGGAAATATAAACCCTTCCAGCCCCTGCCCTTTCATTGGAAACTGCATGTCTCCAGTGAAAGTCCTTCTCAAAAGTTATGCCTGAAGACAGCAGTGCAGGGCTAACAAAATGACATTCTGAACGTATTAGAAAATCAAGTCGCAATTGTAGGGCTTGATATCTTTTTTATTTGCTCATTTGTACAGCTGTTGATAAAACAGACACCTTCTAATTGTTAGCTAGTGGTAAAAAGGGTTTTTTATTTTTTCCACAGATTTGCTCTTAATTGCTGAATGATTCTTTAAGAATTTTCCCGTTTCCGTTTCACGGTGTGGACTGTCTCTACTCAACAACTTTACTCCTGGAAAGTGACAGTACCCTCATCTGTCATCACTTTGTGCTTTGGGGGCTTTTGTTTAATAGAATTCAGGTTTGTTGTTTCTTAAACTATTTTATATTAGTTTTTCTACAAGTTTGGTAAAGAAAGCGGAAGACTGGATAAGGAGACTGGTCTGTGACCTCCCCGATGAGGAGAAGTTTCTAGAAAATGTTCCTCCACCCCCTTCCTGACTTCCACACACCACAGCTGCTTTCTTCCCAGCCCACAGATGCACCAGAGCTGCCCCCAGCACTGCCCAAGGGGACGCTGAGAGATGTGCAGACCTGAGGTCCAGGTGTGACCATGAAAGACTGGAGTTTGGAATCCCAGGGTGAGATGAGGATGGAGACCTAACTTGTCTCCCAGCCCGTATCTGCTTTCTGAAAGGTGAGATGGGGGATTCAGAGAAGGAAAGTGAGGACGCTGGATCCTTCCAACCTGACCGAGTGGTACATGGCCCTTCGGGAGGAAGTTCTGAATCAGGGTATTCTCTGCCATCATTGTACAAACTTGCGTATCAAGTGAGTTTCTTTCCTCAGAGAATAAATTCACAGTCATACTTGGTGGCGCAGTGGGAATAAAAAGCAGACAAAAAACCTCTCCCCACCCCCAACTCTCTGTGACTGCTACCCAGGCATCCAAGTCACAAGGGCTCAACCTCCTTGAGATGCTAGTTGTCAGGACACTGTGGAATTGCTTTCAGATGTGAGAATAAAAAATTTTAAATCTTATTAAAGAGACACTAGGGATTTTTGATATAAAGGAAATCACCCAACTTTCAGGACGAAGTCTGTTTAAACTGATACATCTGCGTTAGGATTTGGATTCTGGGCTGGAATTTGAAAATGACCTCTGCCATGCTTATAGAAGTTCATACCCTGACTGTTACTGTCTTAGAGGCAAAGGACCTAGGATTTTGTCACAGCACCCTCTGCTGAGTTTTAAGTTTTAAGAATGAAATTGGATTTTGCAAAGACAATATAAAAACATGATATTTTCCTCATGGTCACTTATAGATCTGTGCTGCTAATAATCAATGTTTCACCTTAATTTTAAACCAATTTTAAAGCCACCCTGGAGACAGTGTCCAAAGTTTCATCTTGATGAAAGGAAAATAAAAAAAAAAATGTTTTAAGCAAAAGCAAGACACAGAGTTTAAAATTCAAAATAGCCCCCCCCTTTTCTGTTATTACGCTCTGCTCCAAATATTCTGGAGATGTGGTCTAATTTAGGGAGATTGATTCCCCCCAAATTCACCAACCTTCCACTTACATTTCTCAATTGATTTTAAAATTGCAAAAGAAGAAAATAAACACCTCCTGGTCAGTCTTAATAAGATTACCAAGCTTCAGCAGGGATCTGTTTTTATTATCGCGAACGTTCACTCTGGCAGCCTGCATTAGGAGTGCAGGTGCTGGCACAGGAGCCTTCTCTGAGACGGTCTTATTTCACCCTGCTTTGAATATTAGCAATCAGGCCTCTATGTGGATTCACATAAGGGAAGAAAAAAATTAGCTAAAGCCATAAAGATAATTAATCTTTGTTTGAAATGGTATTTTCCTTTCTGCTGCCGTTCGTCATGTGGAAACATTAAAAATCCCTTTCCCTGTAGCGCAAGCCAAAGGGATGCTCTTTGAAACTGCTGGAAATATCCCTTCCCCTTCTCTTCCCTCCGCCCTTTCTCCTCCCAAGCCTTAGGAGTCTGCTCCCGATCCAAAGGCCATCACCCCGTCTTCCTCACACGTGATTGAAACCCACTGTCATCCAAGTCTGATCCCAAGACGTGCGAAGGTCATCAGAAAGCACAAGAGCTGTGCTGGGGAGCGGACGAGAGCAACCTCCCTGCCCTTCTAAATTGGGGTGTTGCCCCTTTCGGGTTGTTATTATGACAATTTCTTTACAATCAATGCGGCTGTGTCGGCGAGGGTCTACAGATGGCGTTTCCTCTCTCTCTTTCCACTGGGCTGTCTTCTGTCATTTTTTCCTTCTTGTATTCTGATGAGTTCTTCGTATCTAGCAAGGGCTTGGCTTAATTAGATATTTAAATGATTTTGAGCAATGCTGTTTCTTTAACTCCTAACTGCGACAAACACATATGAAGCATACTGTTGGCGGCATTTAATCAACAGCAGTCAATTTATCATTTTCACAGTTTTAGTGAGTGGTTATGAATCACTAAAATCACAGGTATTGTAGACGCAGCGTTGTGGCGCTATCATTAACAAATACAGCGCACACAGAGGGATGACTTGGTAATTGAGTGGGACTAATAAGAATACATCATTTAGCCGTGTGTGACAAACTGTGCCTCCAAACACAAGCATGGAAAATTCACGTTTTGCTTAATAAATAAATTACACAGCCGATGTATTATACATAATTTGTGTCCTAGTGGATTTGAGTGATATATAATGCATGGTCCAAGTCATTTATTTATTAAGACTAACTATATATATTGCAGGAGGGGAATTTTAAACTCCAGGGTGAGGCCTGCCTGGCTAACTGCTGAGCTGCTGAACTGCTGAGTTTGATTGGGCAGGAAATGAGGGACGCTTGGGGAGCGGGGGCCTGGGCTGCCAAATCACTGTCCCCGGCTTTGCCTCCGTCTGCCCATGGCCAAGGGGGAAGGCGCCTTCCAACTCTGGCAGCATGGCAAGAGATGCTCTATTCTCAGAGATGAAAAAAATAAAAACATTCCTAAGGATATCTGAGATTTAAAAGTTATATCATTATTTATTATTATTATTTGAGACAGAGTCTTACTCTATCGCCCTGGGAGAGAGCCCTCCAACTCCTGGGATTGAACAATCCTTTTGCCTCAGCCTCCCAAGTGGCTAGGACTATAGATGGGCACATGTATTTTTTAAAGTTCATTATGTCAAACATATGTGGGGCATGCTAAATCTCAAAGGGGCTAGCAATTTGCTTTCAGGATGATTGATAATGGAGAGGGAACCATGAGTATCATCACATGTAGCATATCCAGATGGGGGAGAAAAACATAGCTGAGACAGCTTCCCTAGGGGAGGCCATTTTCCTGGTTTGCATAATTTAGAAGCCAGAGTTTGACATAATCATGGGGCCCAATCCTTGCGGAGGACATGCTGAAACTTCAGGGTGTTTGGTGGAGGGACTGGGTATGCTTCCAGCATGGATGATCTTCGTGTGGTTTTTATGAATGTTATCACAAATGCGTGCCTCTCTAAAGGAGCCGCGAGATCTGATGGGAATTTCAGTTCCTTTTCAGGAAGCAAGTGAATCCCCCTAAAATAAATGAACAAGTAAATCAAAAAATCCATAAAAACAAACAAAACTTGTCCCTAACCCCAAAACCCTTTACAGAAGATTTGACAGAATTGTTGGAAGCTGCCGCCTGGCTCTGGGTGCCTGCCATGACATCGTGGTACTTTTCCTGAAAGCCCTTATTATTTTGTGCATATTACTATTTTTGGATTTTTCCAGGTCTCTAATCTCACAGGTCACCTGAAGATCACTCTAGGGCTGGCCTGTGGCTTTTGCCCATCCACCCCCGGAGTCCTGCCTGCTTTATTTACCGCTCCCATTTGCCAGTCCCTCTTTCTAGTTGAAGGCCTGAGGCTGGCTCAAGCGCCTGCCGTCAAGATAGTGGGGCGAGCAGGTTGAGTTCTGCTTCGGTGTGTGGGAAATGCTTTCTGACCCAGGCATCAATGACGGCCAATCATGCAGAGTTCTGCGAAGCTCCCTCAGTAAAAGCATCCTGCCCGCATTGGCAGAAGCAGCCTAGGACCTACACCCACTGCAACACACATCAGGATCACACTGCTGTGACCCCATCCCCTGCTCCCTAGCCCAGGACAACTAGAAAAGCGGCCTGCATTTGTGTCCCGCTCCACTGAAACTGCTCTCTCCACGGTGACTCACAGGGTCCTTCTGGCAAAGGCACCGCCAGGTTCTCCCACCTGCTCTTGACCCCACCTTCTCCTGGGTGGACCAGTTTCTCTGCTGGACTTCCAGGACACCGTCCCACACCCTTGGTTTTCTTCCTGCCTCCCTCATTTTCACTTCCCTCTGCCTCTGCTTTTTTCTGGAGAAAAGTGTCTCATTCTCCAGACCCGGGATGTGGGATCGACTGCCCAGGCCTTAGTCTAGGCAGAGCCTCTGTGTGGACAGACTCACCTCTGTTATGCCAGTGCTCTGCACGCTGACACTGCAAATGCGTAAAGGTCCATTTAGCGATGATGTCTGCCACCCTGCCGTCTCCCTCCAGACCCCTTCTGGAGCTGACTTGTCCCAAAGTATGTCCCAAACTAAGCTCTCACCTCCCAGCAAACCCTGCTGTCCTCCCATCTTTACCCATTTCAGTGGGGACAGCAACTCAATTTTTCTAGTTTCTTAGACTCCACGTCTCAAAATTACACTCAACTCCTTTCTTTCTGTCATTTTTACACCCAAATTTACGGGAAATCCTTTTGACTCTGCTTCAAATACATCTTTAAAAGCTAATCACTTTTTTTTTGGGCCGGGCCTGGGTTTGAACCTGCCACCTTTGGCATATGGGGCTGGTGCCCTACCCTTTTGAGCCACAGGTGCCACCCCAAAGCTAATCACTTCTGAAGGAAGGGTGTTCAGAGTGGCGTGTTGAGGACTCTACAGATCGATTCTTCATTAAAGCAATTGTCAACATTTTCCAGAACGCTAGAAAAAATGACCAAAGTCAATACTCTGAACAACACTGACTTAAGAAAAACTACTGGACTGGGTGGTATTTTGACTTGGCCTGCACCCATCGGCCTGTCCTTGGTTCTGCAGCACCCATGGCAATCTGCTGTCTTCAAATCATGGTATTCGTGAAAACCAACAGCCCCCTGGTGCTGGACGGGGCAGAGTGTACATGGAGCTCCTCAAAAGACTCATCCCCAAGAAACTGTCAGGAGCCAACCTGCCTTGGAGTCCTGGTAAAAGCCCCATTCTCAGGACATTGTTATTATTTGCCTTGACACTGAGCTTCACAGGAAAAATTCTATCTCCAGGGTATTTGTTAAAAATAATTGGCTGCATTTTTCTTCCAAACATCACACCTGCCTAAGGCTGCAATACCAGTGGGACAATCAAAGGCCTGACCGAAAAAATTAAAAACAGGTACCTGGGGAAGAAGAGGCCCAGAGAGGGCTTTGAGAGGCTCCGGAAAATTCCTGCAGGATTGAAGGCTGAGTTCATGTGGGGGAAAGACCTAAAGAGGCCCCCAAGGACTCCCCTCCAGAGAGGTGGACTCCCCTCCACCTTGAGACCCTGCTCAAGCAGGCAGTGAAGGTGAGGAGGACGGGTGTGTCCTAACACACAGGGCCTGAGGGTGTCTGCAAGACGTGCTGGCTGACGCATTTCCAGAATCTCTGACCAGCCGTTAACTGACAGCTGAGATGACCAAGTAGAGGGTTCAGCAGTGACCCGGGGCAGGAAGTTCAGACTTCATGGAATTAAACAAAACAAAACACAAACCAGCCACAACCACATGTCCTGGAGCAAGGGGACAGGATCAGATTTCCAGGGTCACCTCATTCTATTATCTCAAGTCTTCAGTATTCAACAAAACATGATAGGACATAGGAAGAAACAGAAAATGTGACTCATACATAAGGGGAAAAAGCAGCCAGGAGAAAGTATCCCTGAGAGGGCCCAGATGTTGGGCTTATCAGACAAAGACGGTAAGTGTTAAATTGTACATATGTTGAAAGAACTGAAAGAGTGGAAACCAAACCACTCCTTGTCACAGCTGCCGCTCCTGTCCTGGGGCTCCGCTCCACCTGGACTGCTGGGGCGGCTCCCATCACTTCCCTGCGTCACCGACACCCCCTACATTACCCTGGTCCTGCAGCAGCTCAGGGCATCCTCTAAACACAGAAGTTGGCTCACGATAACCTCCTGGGTGCTTGCCACCTGCTCACATGAGAAACCCAAATCCTCATTAAGGCTAGGGCCTAATGTCAGGATTCTCACCTGCTTCTCTGATCTCAGGCCTGTGACTCTCCCTGCTTAGCCTTGGGGCCTCCTCTCCTCCAGGATGACACAGCCCTGCCTCTGGGCCTTTCCCTTCCTCTGTCTGAACCTCCTGCCCCAGATGATCCTGTTCCCATACCCTCTCTTCCTTTCCAAATATGACTTTCTTGACCATCCTTTATGACCTGTACTCCCTCACACCACCAGATCTATTACAGTGTATTTTTTCTCTTATTCCCTTCTCGAGAATGCAGGCTTAGAGAGGTGAGGGGCCTGGCCTCTGACATGCTCCAGTGCAGCTCTGCACCTGTTCATGGCAGGTCCTCCATAGCCATCCGTGGGTGGGCAGTGTAGTGGTTAGGCCAGGTGGGTGATTTTATCAGGATTGCTGATTATGGAGATCTTGTCATTGCAAGGTGCTCCCCTGCGCTCAGTGGCAGAAACTTGGAAAATCTCTCCCCTTTTGCCACCTTTGAAACATTGAAATAAGTGTCTCCATGTTATATTTTCTGAGTGGGGTAAAGTGAGGTGCTGGTATTCACATGATGACAGTTGGTTTCAGTTAATTGCCTAGAAGATTTTCAAACCACCATGCCCCACACAAATTGAGAGATGAGCATCTGATGTCCGGCACGTTGGGACTTAGGGTGTCATCACTGCACGTCCACCTTGCCCATGCCCAGGGGCCTTGTGCACAGCCGGGCTGAAAGTGGATGGTTTGGGGAGGTGGTACACTCGGATACTAGAAAGAGAAACTGGCTCTGAATCGCTTCTTGGACTTCTGTCTGGGACCGAGCGCAGGGAACAAGGCTGTAGGGAAATCATGTGGCAAACGTTTCCCTTTGTTTCACTTTGGACAAGAGACAGGTTATTAAAGGAGAGGAAGGGTAGGATTTGAAGACGACTCAAGAGAGTTTTCAACTGGCATCCGTTCAACAAACGTCTATGTGGCAATCACCACATGCTTTCTGGACATGCTAAGTTGGGGTCCCAGCCACCTTGGAGCCTCACAGGGACAGAGGTGCCAGGCAGATGATTGTAGAGATAGACACAGGATCATAATTCTGGGAAGCTGTAGCACATACTGCAGAGGACTGAGAAAGTGTAAAGAGATCATCATTGTCTTCTCTGTGGTAGGTGAGGTCAGGTCTCCATGAGGGCATCATAACTATCTGGAGATGCAGGGGTGTGTGTGGAAATTTATCAGACACAACTAGGGACAGGTGTCTCAGTTGGAGAGAAGAGTTATAACAATGGTTTCAAGGCAGGGTGAGTCAGCTCAGTGCGGACATGCGGAGAAGGTCAGTGTGGCTATAGCTTCACAGAGAGGAAGCAAGGGGGGTGTGATGAGGCAGAGGGGCCTTGGGTGCAGGGGCTACACAAACCCACTCAGTGCCTCACACGAGGTTGTACCCACCATTTTCTGCGGAGCCCAGCTGGGGCAGAGGCAGGATGGAGGTGGGGAACTCTTCAATAAGCTGCAAGGGGAACGGGATGGAAAGAATGAAATTTAATCTCTTGGAGGCCAGAAGTCCAAGGTCAAGTTGCCAGGAGGGCTGGTCCCTTTTGAGAGCTCTCAGGGTTTTCTCCCCTCCCTACTCCTTCCCGGCTGCTGGTGGCTATAGGATGCCCTTGGCATGGGACCTTGTAACTTGGCTCTCTGCCCCGTCTGCACACGGTTTTCCTGGCGACCCATCTGCACATGGTGCTCCTGACGACCTGTCTACACACGGTTCTCCTGGCACGTCCATCTGCACTGGGTTCTCCTGGTGACCCATCTGCACACGGTTCTCCTGGTGCGTCCCATCTGCACACGGTTCTCCTGGTGCGTCCCGTCTGCACTGGGTTCTCCTGGTGCATCCGTCTGCACTGGGTTCTCCTGGTGCATCCCATCTGCACACGGTTCTCCTGGTGCATCCC
>NW_003852422.1:3093093-3137456 GCF_000181295.1 Otolemur garnettii
GGTTCTCCTGGTGCATCCGTCTGCACTGGGTTCTCCTGGTGCATCCCATCTGCACACGGTTCTCCTGGTGCATCCCGTCTGCACAAGGTTCTCCTGGTGCATCCCATCTGCACACGGTTCTCCTGGTGCATCCCGTCTGCACATGGTTTTCCTGGCGCATCCGTCTGCACTGGGTTCTCCTGGTGCATCCGTCTGCACTGGGTTCTCCTGGCGTGTCCTTGTGTTTTCTCCTCTTCTCAAGAGAACTCATAGCTTTAGTTTAGGTCCAGCCCCAATCACTGGATCCAAACCAACCACACCTACAAAGACCCTATTTCCAAGTGAAGTCACATTCTGTGGGGACCTCAGTTGTGGGAGGACACTGCTCACTCAGGACAGGGGTGAGGGCAGTGTCCAGGTGACCAGCAGGCTTGTGTGCCCTGGTAGTACCACCGCACTTTGGGATGAGAGAACTGGGGTGGCTCCAGCCAGGAGTTCATGGGATTTGCACCTGTTGAGTCAGGCGTAGGTCACTGTGAGGCATCTAAGGAGGAATGCCCAGCGTTTGTCTGGAGATCTGAGAGGTTCCAGTTGAAGAAGAAAGTTTGGCAGAACTGATATAAAGATGGTGTTTATAGCCACATGAGTAGAAGATTTTACAGGGAAAGAGTCTCAGGGTTTTCAAAATCTTTAAGAAAGTTTGCTCATTCGAGGGGATCTAAACAGGGCCTGGCATTTCCCCACACTGCCCCAAATGTCACATAATCAGTAACGTTTCTGAATTATTTTCTTTCTAACCCTCCCTGGGTTCTAAGAGGCCCCACAACTCCTGGTTCTGTTTTAGGCCACCTGGTTGATCTGACATAGACACCCGTGTGTGTTCTGGAAGTGTCTTCTGAGTCGTCCGCTCCGCTGGGCTGCAGTTCTCTGGCTGGAGTTCCCTGTAGGGCAGTGGCTATCTGTCTAGGCACAGGGATGGGGGAAAAGCAGCAGATGTGATGCATCTCCTGACCATCTGAGACTGGACGTAGGTCTGATCGCGTCTCCTGACATGTGGGGACTGCCCAGCCTCAGATTCTTTGTCTGTGAGAGGAGCTGGCACCAGTGGACACTTGCTCATGGGTCTGCCGTGAGGATGCAGGAGCATCGGACACCACATGTGACTTGCAGGCCCAAGCACAGAAGTAGCCAGTGAGGACACATCTGAGGGAAAGTGAGGTGCAATGTGAGGCCACACGCTGTCTCTGAGCCAGATAGCACTGCCCTGTGAGCAAGAGACAGAGAGCAAAGCCCCAGATTCTCTAAGACGTGACACCCTGAGCGGTGCCAGGAGGGCATGGTTGCTGGGGGATATTTTCTTGATGAGAGCTGGGCCAAGGCCCTGAGAAGTGTCCCTTCCACTGCCCTCTCATGCCCAGAGAAAAAGGGGCAACTTTCAGCCAGAAGCTGTGCATGGAGAACACATCTGTTTACAGCAGAAGAATTTAATTGCACTGTGTTTTAAGCTTTTTGAATACACTAGGATGTGGGTCCATCCTATTCACAGTCCTCACGACCCAGCACAGCCACCATAGGGCCTCAGCTGGGAAGTTCTCTGCAGTAACATCCAGTGGGGTCTCTCAGAACAGAATACACCACCCTCCCAAGGCCATGCCGTCCGGAAGCACGGGGGCTGTATGCACGGGACTCGTGTTCAAAACCAGCCAGTCCAGGGACAAAGGACCATTGCACAGAAACGTCCGTCTCACCATGGAATGGGGCTAAGATGCTGACCTCCACAAGGGAAGTGGGGGATCCCCAAGGAAGCACAGGTTTGAAGAGACACCTCATGAGGGAAGACACGTCTCCCTTCTCCTCCCACGTGGACAGCCCATGGGCACCTGATGAGCAATGGTGCACACTGACCATTGCTGTGTCGATGTCAGAATGGAAACAAAGGACGAGGGAAGCCACTCAGCAGGACAGTTCCTGTGAGACCGTCTGTGTCGGTCCCCTCATAACTCCCGGCTCAGCCCCCAGTAGCCAAGCTGGAATCTCAGATCTTCCCGGCTTTCTTTCCTTTTTCTTCATTTTTTTCTTTTGCTGTCATTCTGATCCCCATCTGCTAAGCTTGTACGAACAGGACCGAAAGATAAAGGGTAAATGCAAAGATGTCTTGGCCCCTCCGGTCACTGAGATAAACTTAATAATTTAAATTGGCCTGGGGGCCCCTGTGTGGAGTAATCCTCCCGTGGAGGCCAGTGGCTCTTGGGGTCTGCATGCAGTCGGCGGGGCGTTCTCATGTCCTTCCCTCACTTTGTGCTGGGCACACTTATCTTTTTCATCCTCAATAACCAGAGACAATGATTATATTATTCATAAGATATTTTTACCTGTAGTGATAAGGCATACAGCTTAAGTTATTATTTCCTAATCTTTTTTTTTTTTAAACTGGCACCTTCTTATATAGCCCTAGGAATAAACTTAACTTTTAAATTAAAAATTGTCTTTTCCATGCCTTTATTTGTTGATTTTTAAAAACTTAATATTATGGGATAAACAGTGAGAATTTGAAAACAGGAGTCTGTATCCCTTTGTAAATGAATACGGGTAGAGGCTTGCTTAGTGAGGGAGGGACGATTCTTCTGGACAGCAGTGCTGGCCTCTCTCCGGTTACCCAGCCCTCCGACAGGTGGACGGCGCAGAGCCTCCTCAGACCGTGGAATTCTGTGCTGGAGATTGTGGTTTAGGGCTGGAAGTCTTCCTAGAGTGGGACCTCCACACTCCCTTGGTCACAGCGTGACTCTGTCCCACTGTCCGGATGTGACGCGCAGTTCTTTGGGGGTAAATAAGAGACAGATCTCCTCCACTGTGCTGCTCTGCAGTCCAGATGGTTACCACCCGCAGAAAGGCCTGAGGGCCCAGAATCTCCTTCAGGGCTCTCCCTAGAGACTGTTCTGTTTATTAAGTGCTTGTCTTTTCTGAAGTTTAAATACAATTGAGCGATTTGAATTTTCAATGACTGGATTAGCACTTTTGGAAGAAGATTTAGAAATTGTTAATACTTACATTTTATTCATTAATAGTTTAGAAAGAGGTGGCCCCCCCGATAGAGAAGCAAAAATACCCCAGTCCCTGCTCATTGGGTTTCACTCGACCTTGGATAAGTCCTGTTACCTCTCATGGAAACTTCTTTACACAAGGATGAATGCGTGGACTTCTGGGCTCTTTCCAGTTCCGTGTCATGACACGCTGACCCACCGTAGTGTCTGTTCCTGTCAAGTGACCCTCTCAGATCGACTTGGCCCCTGGCTGTGCCCACCAGCTCCCGTTCCTTATCCGTGGGCTGTTTCTGCGGTTTTGTGGAACTAAAGGAAGCCTTTGTAAACACTTCCACACACCTGGGGTACAAATGTGGTCACCTGTTCTTATTCTAGTTGATCTCCTAAGGACCCCACATGCTACATTAGGAGAAAGACTCAGCACATTCGAAATCCCCAGGGAACCAGGCAGTCCAAAGGTGGTGACCCTGCTGTCAACACCTGACGGGACGGGATCCTGAGTTCTTCCCACTATACTACACCCCAGGACACTTGACCCTCTCCGCCTCATCCTGGTCCCAGTTGCAAGGATCCCTCTCAGCTATAGCCCTGAGAGGACAAGGTTCTCAGGGGAAGGACGGTGCCCCCTGCTCAGTGCTGAGCGCCGTGCTGTGCACACAGCCTGATGCTGGGCCCAAGGCCACCAGCAGAGGAGACACTGTGTGTCACGCTGTGCCCAGGGAGCCACTTTCTGACCCTGCCCGAGGACCCAGGGTGTGGACCAGACATTTGTTTTGTTGCCAAACTTTCCAAGCACAGTGCTTGAATTTATACCTTTTTTACAGGACATGAGGCGTATTTTATGGGGAGGAGGTAACCATTGTTCCTGCTGGACAGCCTGTCATGTCACTCTGAATGGTGAGCTCAGTGCCACTGAGATCCTTAATGTCTGAGAAAACTTCCTGGTGATCCTTTCCAGGATGGGTAGCTAAGGTTAGGATGCTCTTACCTCCCTTCTAGACAGCTGTCTCTGACCCTTGCCAGGCAGCTCCTTCCACACTTTGAGGCTTTGTCTTTGCAGCACAGTTGCAGCTTCCCTGTGAGGTAGGGACAGTCACCTAATGTGTGCCCACATGCCTAATTAGAAGCCCCATGTCCTGACCTGATGAGAAGCAGCCAGAGAGCCTGTGCCACCATCTCTGTGACTGACAGACTGTCCTTGCACAATTCGTGTGAGCAAGAAATTATTGTTAACCCCCAAAGTTTACTGAATTAAAGGAGAGAACTGCACATAGCCTCACAGACCACTGGACACATACCCAGTGCTCACTGGAACTAGTTAATGTTGTGGTTTGCTGCCACTGCCTGTCATAAGGTGCACTGTTTTACTGCGGGAGGAGTTAAGTAGGGCCAGGAGTGCATTCGTGTTAGCAAGAAGTTAGTTTTATCATGACTGGCTGTGCTTTGGGAATAATATTATCTCTTTACTAATATTAAATTTGGATGTTGAAACTACTGAAGTACAAAGATCCTGGTTGGATTAACAAATTTATCTGTGTGCTAATGTTTTGCACCATGTTAGGGTGAGGGAGCAATGAGAGGAGCAATGAACTCCAAAATGACAGTTATGAGCAAAACCAACGGAAAGTGTCGCAAGTTGAAGTTCAGTGCCTACCTGTGCACGTTAACTCCCCCCAACAAGAAAACAAAATTCAAATGTGAAATGACCGTGCTGCATATGTGATTAGGGAGAGAACTCATGGCTGTAGGAGTCTGGAAGTTCAAAACGGGGTTTCAAGAAGATTACTAAGAAAGGAGGATGGCACGCTAGTATTTCCTACTGGGTTTCGATGGAGACCGTCAAACAAACAACATCAAAGTTACATGCTTAGGTCTAAGCCAGCTGTGGGTAGGTCGTCTAATGAACATTATGCAGGGCCCTAACTTGCTATCCAAAATGCAAAGGAAAAGTGGGATGTAGGTCTTGTGCCCAGTAGATGACAGGCAACCTTTCAAATGTGGTTTCTTCAGATAAGGGCAGACATTTCGTGGAGGGAAATGCAGAGAATCCAGGTATTACACAGATTTTTATTTGCTTTTTAGTTTTTATTTATTTATTTATTTTTGACACAGACTTGAAGGAACAGAAAGAGTTTTCTCTGGTTGCTCTTCATCAGGTCAAGGACTAGGGCATCAATGCTTAACAGTGACCTCCCTACAAAGCCACGCGGTTTAACTGTCGGCAGGATGCACGGAACACTGAAGGTGTGATATGTGGGCTGAGGTAATAGACAGGAAATTTGTTTCTGCTTCTTGACCATACAAAATAGAATCTGTTATTTTCTAACTGAGAAAGGTCAATGCTCTCTTCATCTGACGCTCATTGAGGGAGAAAAGTCCTTGGTTACGCCCTTTGTGAGATACCCCAGCATCATCCTCCCCCAGGAGCTATGAATCCGTATCTCATCATCGGCTATATCGCCTGGACGGCTGTTTATTATCAGTGCATATTTTGGAGGGCTGGTAGGTATTGGCACATTTTATTATGCTGATAAACAACACTGGACTGCCAGGTAAAATGTGTTGTCGCCAGTGATTTCTCTCTTCTCTTCCCAAGTTTTTCACTGTAGATGGAACTTCAGGGTCTCAAATCATATGGGGTCTGGTTCTTCTTCTTCCTATGTTTCCTAAGTTGCTGAGTTAAGAACAAAATGGAGAAGATTTTTTATTATGCAGAAAAAATAAAAATATGACAATATATGATCCTCTTTAAATATTTAGCGAATATATTAAGCCGTCATTGAAATTTAAAGCAGGGACATAAAATTTTGATCCTTGTGCTCATAGGAGCAATGATCTTTGCTCAGTACAACTGATTAGGGGTGTGGGTCCTCGGTCTCCAAGCCACTCACCTAAAACCCAGGAGACTGAAGGTCAACTCAGTGATGAAGGTCAACTAACTCGGTGGTGGATGCTGAGGTTCTTTAGATTCAACCTCTGACAAAGACGTAGGGCTTGCTCTGCAGTGGGGTGGGTTCCACAGCACCAAGCAGAGTGTGGAGGAAGCACAATGAAATCATATAAAGTTTGCCGATGTTGACTGGACTGGACTACTTTGCATTCCCGGGACTTTCAATTAGCCGGTTGGGCTTGCCTTGGTTCGAGTGGATTCTTCCCATTATGCCTTTTGTCCATGGAGAAAGGATTATGGAAACATAATATGGTCTGATTTTTAGGATGGTTTCCTGTGAGGATGTGTGCCATGCTTGCCAGTTCAGGGGCAATCTCAATCTGAGAGGTAAAGGGGTGATACCATTTTATTTATTTTTAGTGGCTGTGCTTTGTGGTGTTAACTTAAATCTCTTTCCAAGTGGGTAGGTCCCTATAACATAACTCCACCCAATTCCATAATTTTTTAGCCACTTTAAGTTATGAGAACAATCTCATTTCATTTTCTTAATGCTTGGCCCTGCTCATTTAGAACTTGGAGTATAGTGCTTGACTCAAAGCACCCCTGTCTTCCCTTTCTCTTGCCTTGGGCAAGCTGGAGTTGTTTCTCAAGAAGTTTTAGAGACACAACCAGCAAATATCTTCTCCCACTCTGAGGGCTGTCTGCTTGCTTTACTTACTGTGTTCTGTGCTGTGCAGAAGGTTTTAGTTTGATCAGGTCCCAGTAGTGTATTTTTGATTTGGCTTCAATTGCTCGGGGGTCCTCCTCATAAAATTTTTGCCCAGGCCAATTTCTTCAAGTGTCTTCCCTACACTTTCTTCTAGTATTTTTATAGTTTCGTGTCTTAAGCTTAAATCTTTAATCCAGTGAGAGTCTATCTTAGTTAGTGGTAAAAGATGTGGGTCCAGTTTCAGTCTTCTGCAGGATGCCAGCCAGTTCTCTTTACATGGATGGAGCCGGAAAATATTCTTCTTATCAAAGTATCTCAAGAATGGAAGGAAAAGTATCCAATGTACTCAGCCCTACTATGAAACTAATTTACAGCTTTCACAGGAAAGCTATAACCCAATTTTAGCCCAAGAATATGGGGAAAGAGGAGAGCGAGGGAAGGGGGGGGAGGATGGGTGGAGGGAAGGTGATTGGTGGGATCACACCTATGGTTCATCATATAAGGGTACATGTGGATCTTTCTAAATGTAGAATATAAATGTCTTAACACAATAACTAAGAAAATGACATGAAGGCTATGTTAACCAGTTTGATGAAAATATTTCAAATTGTATATGAAAACACCACACTGTACCCCATGACGATATTGATGTACACAGCTAGATTTAATAAAAAAAGAAGTTTCGGTACAGCAGGGAATGTTTTGCTCCCTTGCACCTTCCTCCCTCCCTTCCTCTCTCCTCCCCTCATATTTCAACCCTTCCAGATTCTGTTCCCCAGACCACATGTTGACATCCTAACCTCCATACTTGTGAGTATGACCTTACCTGGAAATAGTGTCTTTGTAGGTATATTTTGTTGAGAATAGATCAGCTCATTGGAGTAAGTGCCAATCCAACTTAACTAGTGTCCTTGTAAGCAGATGGAGATGTGGGCACAGAGGCACACACAGGGCGGAGACAGCCTGTGAAGGTGGAGGCAGAGAGTGGAGCATGTAGTTGAAGACCCCAGAGCCCCAGGGCTGCTGGTGACCCCGGGAGCTGAGAGAAAGGCACGGGACGGGTTTTCTCCTGGAGCTTCTGAGAGGGCACAGTCCTGCCGTGTCCTTGATTTCAGACTTCTGGCCTCCAGAATGTAAGAGAATAAATTTCTGTTATTTTAAGTCACACAATTTATGAACTTTGTTATGGATGCCTGGGAAAAGAATACCAGTGGTGAGTAGAGAGCAGTTCCCCCAGGCCCTGGCTCCTGGCAAGGGTGCTGAGGTACTGGCTGTCACCTTACTCTTCTGGCTCTTCACTGGTGCTCTTTGGAGACTGGCCAACAAGGGACTCTGTCATAAGCTCCTCCATGGTCACCAGTAGCCCATTCTCAACACTGTGCTCTGGGTCACCCTGGGATGTTTTCACCCCCATCCCTTTGGGGGTGGGATTTCCTGCCTCACACCTCCCCCCAGAAAGCTTGGAGCTGACCCCTGCGGGTCCCCCCCTCCCCGGGACCTGCCTTCTGTGTCTCTGCACTCTGAATGGGGAAATGTCCACACACATGACCTCTCGGGTGCTGGTGGCCTTGCAGCTAACCACAACGCCAGTAGGAAGACAGAATGGAGTCTCCACTGTACGATGCCTTCATCCTGAATTCCACGAAGCCCCTTTCTCACCTGTTTGGGGAGGTGAACCAGACAGTGTCCTGTCTACTCCTTTAAGGTAGAAAATGGGGGGGAAACTCCATCTGTGAGCCCTGTATGCACTCTCCAAGGAAGGGGATTTATTTCTACAGTTCCTAGTGGTCAGGCTTTCCAGAATGTTTGGACCACTAGGCCCACAGGCACAGGAGGTCTTCTGCATATCATAGAGTATAATTCATATAGTTTCATTTTATATATCAATTTGGAGGGTGTTTTGGATGAGATTAAATCAGTGAACACTGGCAAGGCAGACTACCCTTCAAAATGTGGGTGGGCCTCACCCAATTGGTTGTAGACCTAAATCAAACAATCAGATGGGTCTCCCCAGGAGAAGAGGATTTTCCAGAAAACTGGCTTTGGGCTTCATCTGTACCATCGACTCTCCTGGTCTCTACCTGCCAACATGCCCTGTAGTCCCCGTAACTGTGTGAGGCAATTCCTGAGAATAAATCCACGTCTATCTCAATGTCTCGATCTCTGCCCCTCTCTGTCTCTATCTCTGTCTCCATCTCTGTATCTCTCTCTGTCTCCATCTCTACCTTTATGTAGTGGCCCCTAAATTTTACTAAAAGATAGGTAGTGTCAATAATAGGATCAAATACACACCCAGTCTCTGTCTCTCTCCTTCATGCACACACACGCATGCTAGGTTCTGTTTCTCTGGAGGACACTGACCAATACACAGGGCTTTCTTTGAACCCAGTCTGTAGAATTTACAGCTCAGCTCTCAACACTGCTCTGTTCCCACTGCAGTCCCTGCATAACTTAGTAATCTCTGGGTGACAGGCAAAGAACTCCACCAGTGCCTCAAACTATCTGTTAGACAAGCAAATCTTATGTTTATGAAATGCGACCTCGCTGAGAGAGAAGAGGGTCACCGAGGCAGGAAGAGGCTTGTGTAACACTAAGCCTCTGGAGAGCAGTGTGCACTGCAGACACTCAATAACTGTTCTAAGTATTTGCTGCCTCTCCCTCCAGAGGGGAAGGGACACTTCCTTGCACTAACGCACTGGGGCAGGCCGTGAGCTTTGCTGTGGCCAATGAAGTGTGAGTGGAAATGTTACTTCCGGCAGCCCCTGTAAGCGTTGTGTGCTTTGCCACCCTCTCTTTCCTCCTGCGTGGTGACTAACAACCATTGCTCTGGAGAAGGCTGCAGTCTCCCTGGCAGACAGCAGGGCAATGTTGCAACCAACCAGCCCTGGCAAGTTGCACAAGAAACAAACCTAGGGTAATTTGTTATTGCAAAATAATCTTTCCTGTTTTAACAGATATACCAGAGCTTTAAACAGATAAAGGTAAACTCTTCATGGTATCAGTCATATAAGGATGTACTCACACTCATGGTTACAGATTTCCATAGTGACGTGGAATAAAATATCCTGAAATTTTGAATAAAAAAATGTCCAACTTGACACACACAGGAAGACCAGGAAGACATTGCACAGTAATAGTACAAAAAGCTTTTACAAATCTGTTTGAAAGTCTGAGTTCATCTGTGGTCTCACCCATGACAAGGACATCTGCCAGGAAGAGAGAAATGTTTACTGTCAATAGGTCATGACCTTGACAGACTCTGCATCTGTAAGTTGAAGCTGTGAGCATGATTTTGTAGGTTCCTCCTAGATCTAAGTTTCTGAAAAGTGCATCATATTAGACATTAGATTTGGGATCCTGCAGTAAAGCCAGGCTTATTTCCACAGTATCCCTGAGGAAGGGCCACTGAGCCGAATGTTCTCACTGAGGAACCAGATTCTCTGGAGACACCTGCTGGTTGTCTTTAGAAGGTGCTCATGATGGTTGGGTGGCAATGGGACTTGGACTAAGTGTGCAAGAAAAACCGTCTCTTCTAATAGTTGGGAAAGAGGAAAAATGACTATCTCGAGAGCTTCCTGAGTAATTCAGAAGACTACTCTGTATCCTAAAGAAGGTCCCCAGAGCTCCAATACTGGGCCACTACCACTGGTCCTCCCACCCCCTCTTCCCCAGAAGAAACACCTGCAATTGCTTCAAACGCTCCTCTCAGAGCAGTCCTGGCAGCTCTTTCTGAAGTTTTCTGCTCACATCTAGACATACTGTAGGAGTCAGTAGCCTAAATCAAGTGATATGGACCCAGAATTGAACACAGCTCTCCAAGTAGGGTGAGAAGGAGGGAGTGGGGCTGTCACTTGCCTGTATCTGGAGTGGTTTTCACTGGCTTGTTGTCACAGATACCCAGTACACCCATGGAGAGTTTGGGATCAGGTGAAACCAAGTTCTTTTGTTCTACTATAGAGAAAGTTTAATGGCTGACCTAATTTCTATTATTAAAAAAATTGAGCCTGATTTCCTAGCCTACTATTAAAATTGTAAAGTTTATGTCTGTTTCTTTTGACCTTACAATTACAATCTTTTAACCTTTTTGCAATTACAAATACATACTAAATTTGGATCATTGCAAATATATGATTCAAATCTCTAGCCAAATTATTGAGAGAACGTTGAACTGCTTTGAATTTGAAGTACACATACCCAAAGTGGAATATGGCATAAAACTTCTAGCAGTCTTCCTTTACATGAACCATTTCCTTTGTGTGTACTAATATAGTGATTGAGTTCTTGCTCAGTCAGTAGTAAAAACACAAAACCATGGCACCATGGTATTATTAACCCAAGATTATTAGCTTGAGGTCACCATGAATCCTGGTAGAGTGATACTCTGTGGGACTATGGTGGTTGGTCCAATGTGGTCAATGCTCTACACACTTATTAAACATACCTGAAAAGGAAATTAGTTGTCATGATTGGTCTTCTAATAATTCTAGGGACTGGTGTTTTCTTTTTTTGCCCTAATACATATAAACACTTTGTGACCATTCCAGTTATGCAGCTGACACAATATCCTGGCACCCATTTTTCCTGGTCCATAAATTCTTTGTATGTCCTTCTGACAAAATTCCCATTTCTCATGGTATCTCTATTGCTCAGAAATCTTATCTCAATATTTTAAAATTATTTTGAAATACATTCAACTGGAGTTTGTGCTTTGATCTCATTTAAAACTTACCCTTAGGTATTGAAAATGAAAAACTATAGGTTTATTTGAACTTTTGATATAATGCAAGTGTTTCTCCTTTCTATTTAAATGTATAATGTCTTGGGCACCTGTAGTCCCAGCTACTTGGGAGGCTGAGGCAAGGGAATTGCCTAAACCTAAGACCTGTGATGCCACAGCATTCTACCAAGGGCAACAAAGTAAGACACTGTCTCTAAAAAAAAAAAAAAAAAAAAAAAAAAAGAAGTATAACATCTTGGATCCCTTTCTCCTCAAATGTTATTTTGGTTATTTTGACATCTGACACACACAGACACTTGTTCACCCAACATGCATCTGTCAAATTAACATGTTAAAGATCTAGAGATAATGTTTATACACCCTTAAAGATTTTAGCATCACTATCTCAGTTATTGAAAGAACAATAGACCAAAAATTATTATTATAAGGGATGCTCAAAATCTGAACAATATTATCAACTAACTTGACATAATTGTCGTTGGTCAAGCACTATACCTCAGCAAATTTATGTGCTTCTTCTGGGCACATGGAATGCTCAAAAGGATGGGTGTTGTTACCCTGCACCATGAGCAAGCCTCAGAACATTTTAAAAGGTTGGAGTTTTATAAAGGATATTTTATGCCCACAGATTTAGGAATTAGTAACATTAAGATGTCTAAAAATACTCAAATTATTTGGGACTTTAGAAAAACCTATCTAAGTAATAACCAATGAATAAAGCAAAGGTAAGTAAAATAAAAAATATCTCAGCTGAATATAATGACAATGCAACATATCAAAATTCAGGAGATGCAGTTAAAGCTGTGCTTAGAGGAACATTTATAACCTTAAATACTTGATTAGGATAAATAATCTAAGATTCCAACTTAAGCTTAAAAATGACTGCACTAACTACCAATAAGGAGGAAGGAGAAAAAATAAGGAACAGGAAAAAATAGGAGAAAAAATAAGGAACAGGAATCAGGAAAATAATAGAAAAAAACAAAATACATAGAATTTCAGCTGATTATATAGTTAATTTTTTGAAAAGACTACAAAAACTGGTGAATTTCTAATATACCAATTAAGGAAAAAAATATGAAATACAAATTATCAGTATTAGAAATGAAAGAGAGAACATCACAACAGACTCTACGAATACTAAAGCTGTGATAAGGAAATATTATGAATGGAGGTATGCCAATTAATTAGACAAAGTAGATGAAATTAAAAAAATTACAAATTAAATTTGTAATCACACACATATTCAATTTTTCCATTGGTAAAACCGTGTGAAATATTCAAGAAATATTCAATCTTATGCAGGCTCTTTCAGAAAATAGACCCAAAAAACCTTTCTAAATTGTTTTATTAGGCAAGGTAATTATAAAAACAAAACTTGACAGGGATATTAGAAAGAAAGGAAAGACCACAGAAGATTCCTTATTGAAACAGAACTAAAAATACTTAGTACTGACAAGTTGATGCTGACATAATATATTATAGCCAAACAGAACTCACACAGGGAACTCATGACTGGTTTGCATTTAAAAATCCATGCCAATTTATGATGAGAGCTTTCAGCAAACTAGGAACAGAAAGTACGTTCTCAATTTGATAAAAGGTTTCTGTGTTATATGGAGAACTACTGAAACCTGCGCCAGAGATGAAGATGTGCATGGTCCTCCCACACCCCATTTGTCCTTGTATGGGAGGTCTTGCCTGGTGCAGAAACAGACAGAGGCATAAATTTTGGAAAAGAAAAGTCTGTGATTGCAGTTGATGCTATTGAATATGGAGACAGTCCTGGGGAGTCACTCAGAGCTAGGAATACTATCACTAATCAGTGGATGAAGCCAAGTCACAATATGAAGACTCAAGACACAATCATCAACTGTATTTCTAAGTCTTAGGAACAGCTGAAAGTGTAATCTGAGAAGCACACTATGAACGTAGCACATAAGATGCCTCATGGGCCATCACACTCTGAAGACTAAGTCCAGTTAAAAGTCCTCTGCACAGAAAGTTACCAACTACTGTCTTGAGATGCTGAAGAAGACTTAAGTATATTAAAAATTCTACCATATTCAAGGATTGGAAGACTTGATAGTGTAAAGATGTCAATTCTCTCAAATCCACCTATAAATGTAGGGGCATACAAATCAAAATCTCAAATCTCAAAAACCAATTTTTAAAAATTTTAATGAAAATGTCAAGGCTTGTGATAGAGGAAATAGGCCAGAAAAACAAGATATAGGCAAGACGTTAACTGCCCTCTGTGGCTTACTGTGAATCTGTGACTATCACAAGAGTGTGACGCTGCCCACGCATAGACCAGGGTTCTCAAACTCAGCGCTGTGGCGTCCTGGATGGATGATGCTTTGCTGCGGCTCAGTCACTGCAGGATATTTGCTAGAAGCCTTGACTCCTACCTACCAGATCCCAGTAGTGCTCTGCTTCACTGTCCAGGTTGCAACAACCAAAAATGTCTCTACACGTCTCTGCTTGGGAAATACTCGCACAGCAAAAGAGACCAAGCATCCAGGACAGAGAGTCTGGAAATCAATTTGCATTATTTACAGTTGATTGGTTTTATACAAACACATGAAGGCATTTGAGGGGAGAATGAAAATTCACTAATTTGAAGGGGGGGGAATAAAAGCTGGGACAACTAGATATCCATAAGGGCAAATAAGAATACTGAGTCCTCCCTCATTCCACACACAAAAATTAATTCAGGATGGATAATAAACTGTTTTAATATAAAAACTAAAACTCTAAAACTTCTATAGGAAAACATAGGAGAACATCTTTATGACCTGAGAATGTAAATGCTTCTCAAATAACACATAAGATGCAATGATATGAAACAAAAAATAATTGATAATTTGGACTTCATAAAAGTTAAAAAATTTCCCCTCAAATGTGTAATTTAAAAATGAACAGGCAAGGCCCAACCTGGTAGAAAATATTTGATGTGTGCTTTAAAAACTTACATACAGAATAAGGAGAGCCTGCCTAGAAATCAATGATTATAAAACAATAAAAATACAAATTGAGACATGAGGGTTCCTAAAAATCATTACTCACCGCAGAAATGCAAATTAAAACTGCAATTAGGTAAGATTTATAGTCCACTAAAGGCGGGATTAAAAAACACGTTGCCAACATGGAATGTTGGCAAAGACACGGAATAAACAGAGGATAAGCATCACCAGTGGGAGTGTAAAAATTTACAACCATTTTGCAAAATTGTTTGGCAGTTTCTTACAAAATTCAACAAGAGTGTTCATAGAAGTTTTATATATAATAGTCAAAATAGTAAATAAAACCTAAACGTCCACCAGCAGGAGAATGGACCAACAATGGTTTAGTGCATTTGTGCACAGGAAGACCACTCTGAAACAACAGGTGTGATTCTAAAAGTATACCGAGCGGGGAAAAGGGAGACACAAAAAACAGATCCTGTACGACTTCATTTACGAGAACTTCAAGAACAGGCAGCACTAATCTACAGTGAGGGGTATCAGCAGAGTGGTTTTGTCTAGGGGGTTAGGGATTTATCAGGAATGATGGCTCGGGAACGGTCTGGGGTGAGGAAAACGTGTATCTTGACAGGAGCTTGGCTGCGGCGCCTCTGCATGTGTTGCAGGTCATTCAACTGTACATTTGGGATCCACGCATTTCCCTGTACGCAAATTTTACCTTAACAAAACCACAGTAAAACGAGACCCCAGTGTGGGGCTGCAGCTATTGGGTTTGCGTTTGGCGATGGTGTGGGTTTGCAATTCTGCCACTAGTTTTATGTCCTAACTTTGCACAAATGAATAAATGTTTTGAGGATGCACATCCGAGGTTTCTCAGTGTTGGAGGAGGTGGTGATGAATATGGAAGGGGAATGAGGACATAGCCTGTGGTGCTTGAATCGCCCTGGCGGCATCAGTTTAAGCTCTTGGTTTTGAACAGATGAAGCGCGTCCATGTGTGTGCAGCCTGTGCCTGTGTTCCCCAGGTCTTCCAGCTGAACATTCTGGGAGCAATGACCACCCTGTGCCTGCATCTTGCTTGCTAAAGATCACCCTCCACTTACAGAAACCAAGAGTCTTTAGGAAAAGTCTCCTCCAGAGATGGGGCTGAGAAACGCACCTTGAGTCTGGAACATCCCGTTACGCCAGAAAGAGAGAAAGGAAACTCTTAGCAGTGATTGAAGCACGGACACGCAGTGTCAACACACACAGCGGAATTGGGCAGCTGGCCGGCAGGTGCTCCCACCAGACCAATCTCAGACAATCTGGGCATCATGACCAGATGAAGTCATCCTAGAAAAAGTGCTCCATGCCTCACTGTGCATGTCCCTGTGGTCGATGTCGGATGGCCACAGGGAGTACTTGGAAGATGACCACAGTGATAGGCAGCAGTGAGGTGGGGAGCCCTTTTCCCCGGATGAGTTTGTGAACTTAATTTGCAGACCTCACTTATGATGATCATAACCGATTGTAACTCAATGAATAGGGTAAGTTTGTTAGTCTACACTGATATACATTTATGCCTACATGCGTGCCTGCTTTCATACACGGTACCCCCATACATCCATGTCTACACACGCAAGTAGGCAGGGCAGGAAGACCCCTACGTGGGGTGCCCTCTCAGACGTGCACAGGGAGTAGGGAAGTAGAAGATTTTCAGGGGATGCTAATTCTAGTGCTGAAAGTTTGATGAGAAACAGGATATACACACATATAACAAACTACCTCTCTACTAAACGAATTAGAGAAGAAAAATAATGATATTATAATAGTGCCGAGCCTGGCAGACAGCAAATTACCAACTTGACATCATTTGAGTTGAGATGAGGCAAGATCGCGGCTGCCCTAACTCAGGGACACGGCAATCCTTCGGAGTTCCTCCCACTAGTAAGGCACCACCTACGTCTCAGCACGAGGACGCAGACAACAAACCCAAATCCAGAGACCACACATGAAGTAACCTCACATGAAGCGATCCTCAAGAATTTCAGGATCAAGAAAGACAAAGAAAGTCTGAGAAACTCCTCAGTTTAAACGAAGCTCAAGAGATACGAGAACAAAATGTAGGACGTGACCCTGACCTGGATCTGGGACTGGGAGAGCAACTGTGGGAAGGCGCAGTGGGTGATAATCACCGCCCGGGTGTGGACAGTGGATTAGATCATATGTTGGAGCAATATTACCAAAGTTCCTAATTTTGATAATCGTGTTTTTGTTAAAAAAAAAAAGGCCTTTGTTCTTAGGAAATACGTACTGATGTACTTAAGGAGGAAAAGCAAATTGTCTCCAATTTATTCTCAACTGACAGAAAAAATATGCGTGTATATAAATAATTTGTAGTCAGGCTAAAGGATATGTGGAGTTCCTTGTATTATTCCTAAAACTTTTCTGTAAATCTGAATTTATGTCAAAGATTAAAACTTAAGTAAGCTATTTTATTCCCTTCGCGTCATTTAGAAATTAAAAAGGGCCATTTTCGGACGTGCATTCTCTCCCTCTGTGCCTCTTGATTCAGCCACAAGCCCTCACCTCCACCGTGTTGCTCCAGACACATCTGTTCTTTGCTTCCCTCATCTTGACAGTACAAATGGGCTCGAATTTGAGTTTCTGCTTTCAAAAATCAAACTGGGGTTATTCAAAGCCATGAGGATGGGATCGAATGACTTCTTTAATCATAAAGTTCTTGCCACAAAGCCCCGTCGTGAGCGTCTCACTCCCCAGTCCTTTTATTACATCATGTTCTGTGTTATTGTTGTAACTCTCAGCTGCACGTTGTCTGTCGTGGCTCTTAAGACATATTCTAAAGATATTTCATTCTGTCCGGGTCCCGCTCAGTCTAACCTTCCTGTAATTTCCCTGCAGGATATTGGGAAGCTTGAAGGGTGTTAGAAGACTAACCTTTCAGCAGGACCAATTTGAAATATTAATGCTGCATTTATCATGATTCCTTGAGAAGAATTTGGCTGCTATGTTCAACACAGCTGTTCTGATATGAGGCGCACTGCTGTTTCCTCAAACTTAAGAATATTTTATCCTAGAAGAGTTAAGACAATGAAAATATGACTATTGGGTATGTGGAAACACATGAAGATAGCTTGACTGGCGCAGAGCGACAAAGAGAGAGGTTTTGAATGGAGCGTCTGATGGACACATGACAAAATAGGTGACCAGTCAGTTTTTCTGCCTAAGAAACAGCCCTGCAAGCTTAGTGCCTTATAGCCACACGGTGTGTTTCTTGCCCATGTTATAAACCTGGTTCAGCCGTCTCTGAGCCCTCTGTGTGTGCGTTCCAGGTCATGGGCGCGTCCCTGGTCTGCTCTCACGCCAGGTGCAGACCTGTGTTCCAGGTCATGGGCACGTCCTGGTTCTGCTCTCACGCCAGGTGCAGACCTGTGTTCCAGGTCATGGTCACGTCCTGGGTCTGCTCTCACGCCAGGTGCAGCTAAGCGTGCACCCAGGATCTCTCTGTAGGAACAAGACAGTGGGTTCAGCCTCGCCAAACCCATCTGCTCATGCACCATAGTTCAAAGCACATCACAGAACCAAGCCCACATTTAGTAGGTAGGGAAGTACCACACAGTTGCAAGGATGAGTGACTATGAGCAGGCATCGTCTCCCGCAGTTGTCTGGGTGTGAGCCTGCAGCCCCCCACTCCAGTTCCCCAAAGTGTTCCCTGGACCTCGCCATCTAGATGTCAGCTCTGGCGCCTACTGTGCCTCCCCACATTTCCTACCAAAATATACTTATCCTCCCACCCTCAAGTAGGTTATTCTTTAATAATCTATTTCTAAACCCTTTTTGGAGAAGTCTAGATTTCCTAAAGCTGCCACTACCCTCCCAGATGTTCTGTAAGTACCTCAGCAGTGCAGCCCTAAGTGCTGAGTTCAGTTTTACCCTGAGAGGGGTTCCATGGTGGGGCTGTGTCAATGGTAGCCAAGCCTGCAGCAGAGAAATGTGTCCAGCAGGAGACATATACGGGTGGACATGAAGTTCGTGTGTAAGTTATGTATGCACAGAGAGACAGAGAGACATGTGAGCAGAGATGTAGTCCAGGTCCTGATTTATGCTGTCACAGGCCTGGCTGGGCAAGTCTGAATCCAGAAGGCTGCCCTGCTGTGTGTGTGGGGTTTCTTCCTCCTCAGGGAAACCTACATTTTGTTCTTAGGCCTTCAACTGTCCGGAAGGGGCCCACCCAGGTTATCGAGGGGACAATCTTCTTCACGTGCGGTCAGCCAACCCTAGGTCTGTGATGACGTCGCAGATATCCTTACAGAAGAGCCAAGACCAGTGTTAGCTGCCATCTCTCACCAAGTTGCCCATAAACCTGGCCTTCCTGGAGGGCGTCTGGCACAGAGAAAGGTCCAGACACAGCAGAATGTGCAGCGTGGTGGAGGTCACTGGGTAGGCAGGGCTCTGAAAACTCCTAGAGGTGCAGGTCGATATTCTGGAAAGGAGATGGGATGAAATTTCTTAGTAATGAGAGTAGGAATGTGATAATTTGACTAAATCATGTTAATAAAGAAGGTCCAAAAGGACTTCAGAAGTATCACATTGTAAAATGTTGTAAGAAGCAGGTAATTTTATGAGGCAGTATGCCATTCTTTGTAGCCCTAGAGAAGTTGTTAGGTACTGAGTTAGCTGGTATGCAGGGTGGTCACACATTAAGTCACGGCTCTCAGGCCCTTTTGTGTCCTCTCACGAATGGTACCCGGTCTGGTCCATGTAACCAACAGAACAAGTGTGGGTGAGGTGGGGTCTCATCGCTCCTGGGACACCAGCTGCCGTGCAGAGCCTGAGCTCCCTTACACGGCCACGCTGTGAGCAAGCCCATGCTAGTCACTCAGAGAGGCTGCGGTGAGCAGGGGGAAAGGAGGAAAGGTCCGGTCAGGCCCTGTTTTCCTGCCATCCCAGATGAGGTGCCACCTTGAATATCTTGCCCAACCTGGCTTCAGATGACCCATCCCAAGTTGCTCTCTGACTATGAACCCATGAAACCCCAAATGAGAACTTTCCCTCTGAGCCCATTTAACATGTGACCCATGCACGATGCTGACAAAATGTCCCTTGGAGTTGTGGGGTGGTCCACTCAGCCCCAGCAGATAGACTGATGGGTGCATTCAAGGTCATGCTCCAACTGTGCTCCACCACAGCCTCAGAGCCGAGTGTGGTCAGTGTTACGGTTCCCTTTTTACGTACACAGAAACTGAGTTTCAGAGCAATGTGCCCAAGAACTCGTGGGATTTTATCTGTCATTCTGGAGACCTCCGCATAGACAATTTAGTACCAGAGCATCTATAAAGGCACACACCACCTTCCAGGGATCACTGTGGAATCTAGTGTTTAGGTTTCAACAAGTGCAGAGTGAAACAAGGTCTGCTTTCTGAACCCAGAAGAAACAGTGACCCGCAGAAGAAATGCCCGTGGTGTCCAGTCTCAGGGCGTGCGGCAGAGGCCCAGGTGTCCAGTCTCAGGGCGTGCAGCAGAGGCCCGTGGTGTCCAGTCTCAGGGTGTGTGGCACAGGCCCAGGTATCCAGTCTCAAGGTGTGCGGCAGAGGCCCAGGTGTCCAGTCTTAGGGTGTGTGGCAGAGGCCCGGGTGTTTGCTGACATTTGGACTGTCACTCCCGGGGGCATCACACGGCCAGACTCTTGTCAACGTGCCCTGCCAAGGCCAGGTCCACTTTCCCCACATTGTCTACTTCTCAGCTAATGAGTGATTTGGTAGCTGAACTTTCATTTTCTCCAGACAAATTTTCAGATACAATTTTGATCACAGAATTATAGGAAACAGGAAACTATTTTTTCAAAACATCTTTTCTTGCAGAGATGCCCTCTGTTCTGTGCTGTGGTCTCACTCACTGCTGTGCACACAGCTCCACCTGTCAGAGGCCTCCCCTCGCTGCTCCCCACCTCCTGCATTTTTTTTAGGTACAGAGAAAACATTAATTAAAAAATAACACTTAGTGCTAATAACTTATAGTGCCTTTTGCCATTTCATTCAAAAATGAAAAACATGTAATAAATATTGTCTAACTCTACTAACTATTGGCAAATAAATTATGCTATACTGTTGTTCTGAGATTAACACTTCAATTAATTTAAATCAAAGTCTGGAATGAACTGAATTTTATATCTGAATACTAGGATAAAATGTAACAACAAAAAGGAAACTCTTCTGATATTTGTAGAAAAACAATCCAAACTTCCAGGGATGTTGTAAAATTACATTTAGCTGCCTCCTGTATTGAATTTTGTCCCCAAAGAATTGTTCAAACATAATGACCTTGGCAGTGCAAAATCCTTGCTAATCAACAAGGATTCACTTCTGCTCACTTACTTAAAACAGTATGGAGATACATTTACCATTTAGAAAGGGTTTCAGCAACATGGGTTTAAATAACAAAACTCTACAGGGTAAAGTTCAGGTTAATGGATACGTTAAATTTTCTAGAGTTTTTTTTTGACTGTTCAGCCAATTAAGGTTTCAAGACACATCCGTGGTCCTCAACCTTCCCTAGAAATTAGAATCACGTGGCATGAACTCCAACCCAGATCAATTCAATCAAAAGTTCTTGTTATTGTCTGAATGTTTATTACCCCCCAATTCATATATTGAAATCCTCACTCTCAAGGTGATGTATTGGGAGGTGATTAGTCACCAGGGTGGAGCCCACAAGAATGGTATTAGTGCCTCCTACAGTAGACACCAGAGACCTGCCTGGCCCTCCCACCGTGTGAGGACAGAGGTGAGAACATGGCAGCCTGTGGGCCAGGAGCTGGGTCCTCAGCAGACAGCACCCCCACCATACGGGTCTTGGGCTCCCTACCTCTAGAACTGTGAGAGGTGAATGCTGTTGTCTATAAGACACATAGTCTACATTGTTCTGTCATAGCATCTCATACAGACTACAGTATTTCATTAGGTTTAGAAAAACGGGCTTGAGTACTTTTTCTTGTTCCTCCCACTAAATACAATCTGGTAAATATATATTTACACATATATACAACAAACAAGAGAAGACTCTGACATGTGCAGAACAGAAAACACAGCAGGGAGAAAGCCTTGGGCCCGAGGAGCCCCCCAGCAGTGGGTCTCTGGGTTCTATCTTTAGGGGGGTTACATATATCCTAAACTAGGTCCTGGAGAAGTTTGAACCCCACTAATGCCAATGGGTGCAGACAATAGCCGCAGCCTCTCTCTGGCCACAGGACCTGGACAGGGGCAGCCTCCCAAGCCAGAGGTATGGGCAGTGACTGCTCTGCTCCATCTGAACAGCAGAAAAATGCTCTGGCTGCCTCACTACCCAGAGGAGGAGTCCAGATTGCCACCCCAGCCAGGCTTCAGTCCCTTACAGGCTTGCTGGTGTCAGAGGAGGAGGCCCAAAGGAGAGTTCTTGTTTCACCACCTCTCAGCCCCCAGGGAAGGGCACATGGTGGAGGTAACTCCTGCCCCCCTCCCCCCACCAGGTGATGGGCGTGAGGGCCTGGTGGAGAGCAGTACTTCCACCTGCCCTCACGTGTAACCAGAAGCTCATCCTTTGGTATCAACAGAGACCCAGTCAGAATCTGGACTTCTACCCCACCTACAGTAATGCGGTGGCCCTCCCAACCTCTGCTGAAGTAGTGTCAAAGCAGGCCTCCTAAAATACAACATATAAATCACAGCCAGAGTCTCCTACTCAAATATCCCGTATTATATGTCCAAGTTGCCATCAGAAATCACTTGTCATACTGAGAATGAAGGAAATCTCAGATTGAAGGAGAAAGACAGACATGAACTCTGAGATGACAGAAACGTTACGATAGTTTGACAAGGACTTAAAAATACCAACAGAAATGCTTCAAAGAACAATTATGACTGAACTTGAAGTACAGTCATCTGTCACTTAACGATGGGTACATGTTCTGAGAAAGGATTGTCAGGTGAAGATTACAGAGTCTATTTGCATAACCTAGGTTGTAAAGCTAACTATACCCCGGCTATACGGTCTGGCTAATTGGATCTAGGCTCCAAACTGTACGATGTGCCACTGTAGGGAAGGGTGTAAGCATTCGTAACATAATGGTGAGTATCTGTGTATCTAAACATAGAAAACATTCAGTAAAATCTGGTATGATAGTCTTGTGGGACCCTGTTATGATTGAAATGTCCTTCTGTGGGGCATGACTGTAAAAGACAAAATCACAAGTTTCATCAAAGAAATAGAAGAAATGAGGCAATTTCTAGATTTGAAGTCTAGCCCAGGGAAGAGGGAAGCAGGAGGGGAGGAGGGCAGAGCAGAATGATTGGCAGAGGGAAGGAAGGCAGGAGGTGGGACCTCACCTACTGTGCATGTTGTGAGGGTGTATAATACATCCCCTGGGTGAGGGGCTCTTCTACAACTGGAACTTTACTCTGGAAGTGAGAACAATATAACCTAAAGATAAACACATATTAATGTGCAATAAAAAAATTGAAAAATGAAAAATGTGATTACTGAAATAAAAATCACAGTAAATGGGATAAACAGAAGAAGGGAAAAGACAGAGGGAGCATCAGGAAGCTTGAACATAAAATAGATACGACCCAATTCCAATAACAGAGAAAGCTGGCAGGAGAAAAAATGAACAGAGCCTTAGGGTCATGTGAGACTAAGAGAAAAATGTATGGACTTGTGGGTGAGGAAAGAAGAGAAAGGGGCCAAAAAAGTATTTGAAAACTTCCAAATTTGGCAAAGGCATAAAACTACAGACTCAAGGAGCTGAGTGAATCCTAACAGGATAAACGGTGTGGAATCTATACCAGGAACCAACATAGAGAAACTCTCCAAAACTAAAGAAAAAATATCTTGAAGCAACAAAAGAGATCTTACTTATAAGAAAAAACAATTCCCATGATAGTAAATTTCTCATAAGAAATAGGGAAGACCAGAAGTTAACAGCACACCATTGCTTTAAGTGCTGGAAGAAATTAACTGTCAACTCAGAATTTTACATTCAGCAAAACTATCCTTCAGGGGTGAAGAAATCAAAACCTCTTACATGGAAGGAGTCTAAACGAATTTGTTGCGACGTACCTGCCCTGAAAAGAATGCTAAATAAGTTTCTCAGGGTAGAAAGGAAATCTTGAAATATCCCAAGGATAAAATGAGCAACGGAATGAGCAAAAACATAGGCAAATACATAGACTTTCCTCTTCTCCTGAGTCTTTAAATTATGTTTGGTAGGTGAAACCAAAATTATAATGCTGTCTGATGTAATTCTCAATGTATAGAGGAATTTTTTTTTTGTTGAAGTTTTTGGCTGGGGCTGGGTTTGAACCCACCACCTCTGACATATGGGGCCAACACCCTACTCCTTTGAGCCACAGGTGCCGCTCACAGAGAGGAAATTTTTAAAGTAGTTACATTATAAATGAGGAAGGGTAAGGAAACTGATAAAACGGTAAAATGATGAAGTGGTCTGCACTAAGTCACATATGTGTAATGTAATATATAAACGGAGCACTAAAATGTTACATCAAGACACACATTCAAAAACACCATAGAGAAATAAAAATGGATTTTCAGAAAATGTTTAAGCAACCCACAAGGAGGAAGAAAAAATAAACAAAATCAGAAGAAACAAACAGAAAACAAAACCCCCAAATGGTGGACTCTATCACGTGAATTATGAATAGTCTATACACAAAAATTAAAAGACAGATAGTGACAGAGCAGATTTAAAAAGGACATTAATGACCCAATATATGCCAGGGCACTGTTCTGAGTGACAAAAAGCCCACCCCAAAGGTAAATGGTGAATGATTTTATTTATATCATATCTACAAATGATAAAATTATGGAAATAGATAAATTACTGCTTGTCTGGGTTAGAGATGGGTGTGACTATAAGGGGTTAGTGTGATAGGAATTTCTGTGTTTATATGATAGTCCTGCATCTTGAACCTGGTGGTGGGTTGCAGAATGTACCCTTATGTCATAGAACTTTAGGTCTGTGGTATAGCAATACATCGTGCCCAAGTCAGCATGTTGTTTTGTTATTGTATTCCAAGGTGTAACCTTTGGGGGAATCTGGGTTAAGGGTCCATGGGATCCCTTTGTCTACCTTTAAACTTTCTGTGAGTCTACAAAATATTTTGAAAAATCTATGCAGGTGATTTTAATGAGAGCCACTGATCAATGCTGCTATAATCTGGTGCAGAAATAGGTAATTTATGTGGCTCTTGATGCCTTCACACCAACTTCTCCATGCTGGGGCTCACTCTTTCCTCAGCTCACATCAGGAATGTGTCTGTAACAGTCATTCCCAAACTTAATTTTCATGCTGTAATCAGCTGTAGAAAATTAAAACAAATAAACAAATATCAAGAAAACTTATGAGATTAGTTAGAGATTTCTCCCAGAGATTCAGTTTCATTGGTCAGGGGCACCCCTCGACACAGGATTTTAAAAGCTTCCCAGTTGACTTGGTGCAGCCAAAGCTGAGAACCAGCTCTTTAAATCCAGCTGTGCAGTGGCCACAATGGTCACTTACCTTCAGGAAGGGTAAAGAATCCCAGAATAGCCTATTTACTTTGATTAGTGGGATGTCAGATATTAGCTGTCACTGCTTTGAAAGTAATGTCTGTTTTTCTCTTTGGACTTTTGCACTTTGTCTGCTATATTTCTAGGGTGGTTTCTTCTTAATTCATCCTGCTTGGGTTGGTCAGGCTTGTTGAATCTGTGGATTGATGTCTGTCAGTCCGTGTTGCTTCAAAGACTGCCTCTGCTGCATTTTCTCTCTCCTCTCTTTCCCTGGGCCATCTAATATTTGAGGCATCATCACCTTATTCTAAATCTGCTATGACTAATTTTCCCTCTACCAATTCTTGTCCCTTTGCTATCTGATTCATTCCTTAATGGGTCCTTGCTCTGTTCAGGCTCACATGGTCACCACCAACCACCACCACAGGGTGCCTGTCCCAGACTCCGGGGACACTCAGCTTCTGGGTAGGTTTGTCTAGACTTGGCAAATGGGAGACATTGGCAGAGAGTTGAAAGGTGACGACATGGATGAAGCCAGTCTACCCTCCACCTTCCTGACGTCAAGCTCATTTGTGCATTAGCTCCACCTCCTGTGTGGAGACTCCCGGTGCTGAGTGTCCCGGGTCCCTGTGCCCCAGTGAGAGCACATCAGTCTCTCCTTGGGTCTCACATCTTGGGAAAGGCTCATATCCTCCCAGAGCTACCCACTGGGTGTCTCACTCTCCCCTTAAGTAACATTAAAAGTTATGTAAGAGTGATTTTTGTTTTTCTGGTTGAACCTTTCCTCTTTTTCCCCATTTTTTCAATCCCCTTTCATGATGGGTATTTGCTTAGTTACCATCTTTCAGCTCTGTCTCATCTGCTGTTAAATTCATCCACCCAGTTCTTCATCTCAATTATCTTATTTTTTTATGTCTGAAATTTATAGTGGGCTCATTTTATTTATTTATTTTTATTTCAACATATTTAGGAAGTAAATTTTTTGTTGCATGGATGAATTATAGAATGTTCAAGTCAGGACTTTCAGTGTACCCATCAGAGGGTGGTGTGTGCTGTACCCTGCAGGCTGATTTTTGTCCCTCAGCCCTCGGTGTACCCATCAGAGGGTAGTGTACGCTGTACCCTGCGGGCTGATTTTTGTCCCTCAGCCCTCGGTGTACCCATCAGAGGGTGGTGTACGCTGTACCCTGCGGGCCGATTTTTGTCCCTCAGCCCTCGGTGTACCCATCAGAGGGTGGTGTACGCTGTACCCTGCGGGCCGATTTTTGTCCCTCAGCCCTCAGTGTACCCATCAGAGGGTGGTGTATGCTGTACCCTGCAGGCCGATTTTTGTCCCTCAGCCCTCAGTGTACCCATCAGAGGGTGGTGTATGCTGTACCCTGCAGGCCGATTTTTGTCCCTCAGCCCTCCTCCCACCAATCTGTGTTATTCTTTATAGCTTTCAGTTGTGTATCCTGAATTTACAATTTAGATCTTATCTCCCTGTGCAGAGTGACCTTGGTCTCTACAGCGTCCTTGGGAAGTCCCGAGTCTACAGTCCTTGTGGGTTTTGGTCTGCTGTGACTCTTTCTTGGGAGGGCTTATCTTACAAACCCTGTTATTTTTGGTTTTGGGCTGTACATTTTTGTTTAACAATTATTTATATAAATAACATGAGGCAAAGGGTAACGTTATTTTTTCTTGGAGGTAATCTTGTTTATTTATGGCAGGAGTTTAGGACCTCTAGTTTCCTGGGATCATTTTTTATTTCAGGCACTTTGGGCCACCTGGCTAATTAGAACCTAATCTCATGAATGGCGTGGCTCACTCAGGCCATTTCTTGGAGCTCGGATCAAGGTGGAGGGTAGTAGTTTAGTAGTATGTCAGGATCCCCACCTTTGGCAAGGCTCAGGCCCTGAGTCTTGTTCCATGAGCACGATATAGGCATTAAAACTCACCTAGGACTCCGAGGTGTGTCTTTGAGTTTGTCAAATTCTCCCAGAGCATGAGTAGCCTGTGTCTCTGTTATATCTGAGTTGTCTGTCTCTGTTCTTTTGTGAGCTCATTATTGCTTGAGTATTCCTCCTCATGTGTGTTCTGGTAGATGAGGGTCCATCTAAATTAGTGGTTCTCAACCTTCCTAATGCTGTGGCCCTTTAATACAGTTCCTGTGGGTTGTGACCCACAGGTTGAGAACCATTGATCTAAATAATCTAGTCTTCCCCTGCTCGGAATGGTATTGTTCTCCAGCAGAGCGCACGCTGGGCTGACCGGGTCCATTGAGATGTAATTGCAGCCTTCCTCCAGCCATTTGAGTCTATTTCTGGTGATTTCTGAGTTGAGCAATTTCACAATAGGATTGACCTTGTGTGAGCCTTGGGCAAACACCTTCTGGACAATAGCACCCTTCGTCTGCACAATGACGGGACTGACTGTGTCCCATTACGTTCTAGCTTCTTATTATGTCATTGCTTTAAGTTGTGAAGTATTTCGGTTGTGCTATAAACCTATGGAAGCTTTTTAAAGACCCCAAATATGTCTCCTGATGAGAAACAGGAATGATTTCTAGATTCTGTCCTGCAGCATAGCACATGTTCACAGCCTCTCAGGTGTGGAATAAAATGCCACCTGATGTTGGAAGGACCCCACATCAAGAGCTATGCAACTCCCCTGGCTCTCTGACCTCCATTCCTAACTGCCCTTAGACTAAATAAAATTCATGCTTTTTTCAATATTCTGTTCAGGGTCCCGCTAAGCATAGTGCCACAAGCTTGATGCCAAAGAATACTTTTTCATAGCTCAGTAATAGCAAGAGAAAATAAAATAAAGGATTGACTTGGTATTAACCCATATGGTCAGTTTGTTGTGAGCCATTAAGAAGGAAGCATGTTTAGAGCGGCAGGAAATGAGGTAAATGCCAGCTGAGGAAGTCCAGGCAGCCGTCCAGACGAGCATTAGGTGTAGGAAAATCAGGGAGTGTAGGAAAATCAGGAGGCTTGTTTCTGCCGAATCTCTCACGGTGTCCGGGCTGCATTCCGTTTACGATTCCTCAAATTTATGCGAAGCTTATTTATTTAAACTATTCAGAACATTCAATTGGAGGTAAGTTGGTTTCCTCAAATGTCTCCAAGCAAGATCTTAGTTTCTCTGGCACGGCTTTGCTGAATACATGCAGCATCTTCTCTCTTTCTGTTCTTCCCAAGCACATCACACCATGTGTTCCACAGTTTCAAGGGAACACGGTGGCTGGGGAGCTAATGGAGATGCTGACTTGGAAACACAGCTGGCTAACCCCAAGATGTTCCGGAAATGGCGCATGTCCATGACAACAAATGCGGCTGCTCAATGACAAATTTATTCCTCTGTCTGTGAAGAAATTGATATCTGATGCCAGGGCTTGGTGACCTTGGCTTCTATTGCCAACGGCTCATCTTGTTTCAGAAACGCTGTGATAAACTGTACAGCAAACTTCTGACCTTTGGAGACCGAGGAGCGCGGCAAGCACATTTTAAGCTTAGCTGTAGTTCAAGTGTGTCTTCCCTTCTTTTCCTTTCCCTTCTTCTTTCTGTTTTTTAAAGCAGCCTATTATAGACTTGGCTTTGTGTGGGAGCAATTTCAACCAGTCAGCAATCTTGCCTCACATTCTCTCCTTAAGAAAGTAACTAACTAGTGCTTCCGTTTCTAGAATAAAGGGGGATTAAAAGGCCCAGGCTCTGCAAATAAGGCAGGTAGCAGGGAGAGAGGAGACGTGGGTAACACGTTGAGAAGGAAAACTTTCTGTTAGCCATCATGCCCCACGCTGTTGTGTATAATTATTAGCTGCAAAATAGCACAGCTTGAACATTATTATTGCACATTAAAGAACATTTCACTTATAATTATGGGACGAAAAGAAGCGTTTACAACTCACCTACCGAAGCATTAACTTTGTGTGTGTAAGAAAGTGTTTTAAAAACCTCTTCATTAAAAATCTGCAAATATGGGACTTTCTTTTACCATCTCATGGATCCTTTCTAGTTTTTTTAAACTGACACGTTGAATTACATCTTAAACTTTTCTTTTAATTAGAAAGCAGCACAAAACTGAAAGGGAGAAAGAAAACCAAGAAAACAGGGTCGTTTTTGTGTTTGCCAGCTGAAATAAATATTTGATAAATGAGGCAGATTTGGAAAGTGAAAAGGCAAGGCGTAAAATCCATCCTTTAACAGCAGGGGCAAACCACGGAAGCTCAGGAACAAGAGCAGATTATTTTTTCTGATTGGTGTTCATAATTTTTGAAATAGAAAATGCTATGGAAATCCATATATGTCAGCAGTGGTATAAACTCTTTATAAGTAATATTTCAGAGTCTGTGGATGCAGGATTTAACTGTTCCATGCAATTCATTCTGCCAGTTTCCTGGATAACTTCTTCCATTTATTGAATCTTATGGAACGTATGTCTGTGTATTTGCCTGTGTTTTTGTACTGTTAATATTTGTGTATGAAGACACACTTTCAGCTAAATACATTTATTGAGGGACGCTCATACCCCAAACTATACTAGGTTTTATGGAAACAATCAAGAATATATTAAACAAAAGAATTAATCTAAGTGCTTTGTCCCAAGCATGGATTTCGTGCACCTGTGTCAAGTTCACGGGAACAAGGCAGGGAACAAGGCAGGCAACAAGAGAGTGCAGGATTACCCCCCAGAACCCAGGACGGAACACGACGAAACCCATACACATAGACTCGCAGACGTGTGCACACAGGTGTGTGATCTGGTTGATACGTTTTGCTCCCCATGTGCACACAGGTGTGTGATCTTGGTTGATGAGTTGTGCTCCCCATTGTTTGAACACTTGGCAACATGTGGTCCTGTTCTCATGTTCCTCACAGTGACAATGTCCCTCTTTGGACAGGGGTCTGTGTGGAGTACATTTGAGATGTCTAGGCCATCCCTCCTGGGTCACAGCACACCTGTCCTACCAGCCTCTGCAGAGTTCTGCACTAAGGGAGTCGATGTAGTTCACAGACCTTTCTCCAGGGCACTTGCAGTCTTGGGAATGTTGTGCGGGGGTCTTGTCCAAAACCCTGGGGACACAGGTTTCATTCACTGCCACCTGCATTTCCCTTATCTCCTTTCCCAGAGTCTGGGGCCTCTGGGATCTGCACCACGTGCTCTGTGCTGGGCAATGACCTGGAAAGGCATCTTTCCTTTCCCTTTCAGACAAGAGGCAATGCCCCGTGGTCTGCTGTTTGGTTCTCGGGGCTCATCTCCAGGAACTTGCTATGAGCAGGCCCCAGTCTCTCCTGTTATCTCCTGAGTCCTCAGCATCTAAAGCGTCATTCCCACTTCTTGACCCAACACATTAGGGCAGGTGTCCTCAAGCTGCGGCCCGCGAGCCACATGCGGCCCGCGGAGAACATTTATCCCACCCACTGTGTGTTTTTGCCGTTGCTGCCTGTCCTGCTTAGCAGCCGACTGATCCCAGGGCCCATAGTCCGGCCCTCCAGTGGTCTGAGGGACAGTGAACTGACCCCTTGTTTAAAAAATTTGAGGACCCCTGCATTAGACCCTCTTCAAAGGGCCTGAGCTCTTTAATACAAAGGAAGGACACGTTGTCAGCAAGTGAGTGCAGAGCCAGAGGCCTGGGTCTGAGTAGCATCCCCGTCCATCTGGGCTGGTGTTACAATGTGCTGTACGCCGGGCGGCTCACAAACAATGGACATTTATTTCATAGTTCTGAGGGGCTCACGAGGGCCGCACTCCTGCACTCTAATCACTCAAAGGTCCCACCTGCTAATCCCATGACAATGGTATTAGAATTTAACATGTGAATTTGGGAAAAATGCAGACATTTCGACCATAGTGAATAATGACTTACTGTTTAGGAATCTCCTCCTGTGTGCAGGGTGCTGAACTGAACACTGACAATATTTTGCCTAATTCTTGTCAAAACCCTCCCTGTGAGATAGGCATTGACCTCTCCCCTTTATAGATGAGGAAATGTAGGTTTAGGAAAATAAAATGTGTGGCTAAAGGCCACGGGGTAGCAAATGCAGCAGCCGTCTCAGTGGCTCGCCGGGACTCTCTCTGCCCTGAACGCTGTGGTCTGGAGCACACCCTGGCCTGGATGAGGTTTGTCAGGCTGAGGCCACATGGGGCATCCCTTGCTGGGGAGGTGTTCCCCCACTGCGTCTGCACATTGAACCCTGCGCTGGGGGGCCGTGTGTGCAGATGAATTCCGGACCCTAAGTCTCCTGCGCTGCAGAGCCAGAGAAGGGACAGTGGCCTGTTGTATCTGAAGGGCTTTGGTGCCGGCACTTACCCTCCGCCCCGTTCAGCTCTCCATGACATGATTTTCAGGACTGCTCGGGAGAGAGGATGGAGGATGTGCATGGAGGGTCAGAGGGGCAGTAACTGGCCGTCCCCGAGACCGTGCAGGGCAGGGCTGCAGACACAGAGGAAGTGAGAGGGAGTGGATGGAGGACAGGTCTGTGCCTGTGGGGGAATCACGTGACCTGGGCAGGCCGCTGCCCCTTCACCACGAGGTTGTAGGCACAGTGCTCATTCACGTGAATTCCCGGCTCAGCATCTGTATGCCGAGTAAAATTCCACACGTAAGTCTAATCACTGCATTCAGCAAAAAATATTTTTTGGGCAACATCTTAAACAGGTCCTCCTACATATGTGTGAAAACCTACTTAGCAGCTCCAGGAAAGGTGTGGGAGTTCTGTTCAGAGGCCCAGCCGTTACTCCAGCCAGAACCCCCTAGTGCCCAGGCCTCCTGGTGTAACCAGTCTCCACTCGGTAATTTCATGTCACGGAGATTAGCAGAACCGAACTTCTGAGCCATGTTTACAGGGCCTAACCATGAGATGTGGAGGGAAAGAGTCACCTGACTAGCCACATCAGGTCAAGTGCATGTGGCCATGGGCAGACACCCTGTGGCTGGAGACCAGTGAGTATTTGTTCCATATTTCTCTGAAAAATCAATTATACCTTCTCTAAGTGGATTAACACACTCCGGGGAGTGCAGTTGTTGGAGAGAGCTGCATCTGTCGGGTTGCAGCAACAGCCAAACAGGCAACATTAGAGGCCTCTAAATTATGTAGCGGACAGCTCTGCGTTCCAGAGGGAAGGGATCCAAAGGCGAGGCCGTCCCAGGCTGGCTCAGACACGAGGGGGCAGCAGGGGGCAGCAGGAGCCTGGAGCTGCTTCCCTGGTGGCCAGGGCTGGGCTGTCCCTGCTGACCCAGCATGACTCCGTTTTCTGCCCCATTCTTGCACCTAATTCTCAGAGAACTGAAGTTACGTAAGCATGAAGCAGGGGGTAATTTTTTAAAAAATATATATAGGAAAATCCTAGGACCCTGATCCAAGTTAGAAACCATTAGCAAAGGACAGCAAGCAGACATATCCTCTGCGTTGTCGCTGTCAGGCTGCCAGTTCAGTTCCTCTTCCCCTCCTGGCCTGGTTCCGCCCACTGTGTTTCCTGAGCGGCACTTTCCCACTAGCCAGAGTGAGGATGCAGCTGTAGCCTCGGCGGCCTTGGCCCTTCTCTTATCCCACTGTCTCTCCTGGTCCCATTAATCACTAGGTCATGTCCAGTGTCTTTCCCAAAACCTGTCCCCTCTTCCCTCTGTCCCAGCCTGCAGGCCTGAAGAACTGAGGAAGGGGGCCTGAGCGCCTCCCACCCACCTGCCTGCGTGCCCGCCTGCTGCCCGCACGGAGGGTGAACCTCAGGAAGCGCTCTGCAGAAAGCGGTAACTGTGGAGCGTGCTCGAGGCTAATCGTGACGTGAGGAGTCCTTCAGGGTGGTGTTCAGCTCACGTCCTGCCTCATCTGAGTACTTTCTGCTAGGTCTCCCAGCTGCCTAGGATGCTGCCCCCCTTGGAATTCTCTGCTGTCTGGATACACAACGCACTGTGGTTTCCCTGAAGCTTCCTCAGAGTTGGCCCTGCAAGTCCTGCGTCTGGACCTTTCGCCCCTTGACCAGTTAGCTCTTCTTACTCTCAGAACGTAGAACGTGAAGCTCTCACTGTCATCTTCAGCCTGGGCCCCATTTTCCTTGGTGGTCTCTGCCTCTTCTGTTTTATTCTGGGGGTGGAGTGCAGATGATGGGGGGAGGCCCAGAAGAAGATGTCGTGGTCTCCATCACCTCATCCACTCCCCACAGGGCCCACCCATGCACTCTACCGCCCCACCCCAGGCCAGAGCAGAGATACTGAGCCCTTGTGCTCCTGGCCAGCCCCGTGGTGTGGGGACCATGGCTCCCCCCTCTTCCCTAGCACAGCAGTGCTGGCCTCCATACTGTACGGGTGCAGGCTCTGGGGGCTGTGTGGCAGGGATCGTGGGTCTCTCTGCTGTTCCCAGTCACACAAGCACTCACACCTTCACAGAATCGTCACCATCTCCTCATCCAAACACACTCTATTCCAGTCCTTTCCGATGTTTGTTTATCTTCCATCCAGCCAAGCAGGACACTCTGTGCATTTATTTCATTTAACTGTCAACTAATTTTTTAAGAGTTCATGTGTAATACCCAAGCCCCCAGCCCTTGACCCCCTCCCTAGGACCAATGGAGAACACGCCCCCTACCCTTGAAAAGAAAACCTCTCCTCGTCCTTTTAGTCCCAGCCCCCTCAGGGTAAAGAAGCAGCCTGAGATTAAGGAAGTATGCAGGGAGGGGTTGAAGAGGGGAGGGGTGGATTCCAAATAAAGCCCTGGTGAAAAGGTCCCTAGTTGTTCTTGGAAATTTACCCAACACTTGTTTGTACCCCTGAACTATGTGACCCTCATCTTATGATCATGAAGTAATGTATTTGTGATGTATTTTGTGATTTATGAACATGTACCCCCACCCTGACTTGGGTAAGCCCTTATGATGTACCCTTACTTTGTGACCCCTGAGCTGTATTCAATTGTGCTAACCTCTGTGATTGGCTTCTGTATTGCACTAGCTTGCTGACTAAGCATGAATAACTGTATAAAAAGGCTTCTCCCCTGCTATTCAAGGCTGCTTGTTGGCCCACCACAACAGCCCCCTGCAGGTGCGCCAGCAGGTGTATTAAATGATCAATAAATTTCTATTAATTAATTACATCTGAAGTGGGGTCCATCTTTCTCTTGCATCTGCCGTTTCATTTCACATGCTGGTGTTGTGCGTTGTACTGGTTACCAGATATAAAAGGCAGAAATCTGCATGTTTCTGTCCAATTTGAGAGTCAGGAAGGACACAGTAAATGCCAGAAAAGGGACACAGGGCCTGAGGGCCCCCCTGCTCCTGTGGTGACCCTGCCTCGTGTGTCTGTCCTCTCCCAGGGCTCACACCTAGTGAAGCCTCTTCAACAAAGTAGGACTTAATAAACATTCACGAGAGTAAAGTAGTGGGAGCAGGTATCATTGAGACATAACTTCTAATCACATACATGTATTTTTTTACAGTTGATGAGGAATTTGACTAATTCTAAAACCAAATATGAAATACCAATACGATGACTTTATTTTTTTCCACATTATAAAGGCAAGGATATTAAGGGATTTGCTATCCTTCTACACAAGGCCCTTTGGGGAAGCACCAAGTACCTCCTTCCCAAAGACACACACACCTGCCATGGGACTCAAATGGTCCAGCGTATGTGAATGGGATCAAAGCTCAGAGAGGCCGTCAACTGGGATTAACATAAACAGCTTTGCATCCAGCAGCAAGGTGCTTCCCCGGCCTGCCTCTGCTGCTTGCTGTTTGGGCTGGTTTTAATTTATCTCTTAATGAACCCCCAGAAGGAGATAAAACATCAAACTAATGAAGTTTACAGATGGCACTTAGGTAAGAGATATTATAATCTCCATAAAGATTGGTGAGCACTCAACTGGCTTTTGAGATGCTGGAAAAAATTATTAAAAATAAAATAACCCCAAAATCAAATTATTGTTTGTTAGGAAATAGAAACTGAAGAAATTTTAGAAGTAGAAATCCTAGGAAGAGCAAATTGAGCAGGAAGAAATTTGGTATTGGTCTAAAACACTGTGGCAAGAAAATGAGTTTTAATATATGCAACTTTATAGAAAAATAGTATGGCTTTTGCAATAATGTCAGATTTTATTTTAACAGAAAATTTGTTTTAATGGAAAATCAATAGAAAATTTGTCTTAATGGCAAATCAGTGGTAAATCATTGTACTGGACTGTTTCCTTATGAAATAATAAGTTCTGATTTATGCATTTTACTTTTTATTTTGACATACTTTTAGATCTTCAGAACAGTTGCACAAACATTTTGAAAATGCCTACACACCCTTCTTGTCAATTCCTCTCTCTCTCTCTCTGGTACTTCTAACTAGTCGAGAGTATATCACAGAACTTATCCTCTCTTACCCTTAAATATTATACCTCAGGGTTACATACTAAAACAAAGGCATTCTCTGTTACAGAAATATGGTACAAACATAAAAATCAAGACATTTAGTTTAGTATTATGCTATTAATCTGAGGATCTTATTCATATGTCTCCAATTTTCCTAGTAATGTTGTTTTTAGGGGAAAAAATAGAGATCAAAAGTTAATGTGCTCAGTTGTCCTGGCTCTTTGCCTCTTTTAATCTGGAATGTTTCATCAGTTCTTCCTCGTCTGTTGTGAGTATGATATGATTAATGCACACCGGCAGTTTGTTTTACAGAATGAACCCCAGTTTGGATTTTCTTTATTTTTCTTATGATCAGAATCTGACTACGTACAGTCTGTTATGTCAGGAGGCAGAGGCTGCCAGTTGTCCCATTCTGGTGATGTTAACTTTGACCACCTGGCTGAGGTAGACTCCCTGAGTCTATCCACTGTCAGGTTATCATTTTTAATAGCAAAGTTACTTGAAAAGTGCTGTTTCTACGTTTTGTAATTAGCGTCCTAAGGGGAGATGTTTGAGACCACATCATCATCCTGGGACTCATTGAACTTCCAGCCACAGGTTTCGGAGTCTACCGGATACTGTGTCACTAGCAATGGAAGCTTTGCTACTGTAATTGCCACGTGGCCATATTCTGATTCAAAGTAGCCGCTTGTACCCTGAGCGCCCTTCCCCCTCCCTGGCTAGTCAGTCCCGTGTTTCCCTTTGCCTTGTGGGTGTTCTTCCAGGAGGGTTTTCATCCCACCGAGGATGTGTTTTCAGAGTTGTAAGTTCTTCCAGTTTGTTTATTTTCCATTTTAAAATCACTATCCACCCTTCCTTTGTAAGTTCTTCCACAGAAGCAACGTCTTTCAATCAAAGACTGTCATTGCACACTGAGGGTGTTATAGCTCCTTGTCTGTGCGTCTGGCCCCCCAGGTCCCCCATCATTTTGCATGGAGCATGGATCTTCTGGCTCGTGGTGATTTGGGGTCGGTTCTTGGCCTGCAGCCGGCTCCTGTCCTTTCTCTCCCACCAGGTTCTCTCTGGGCTTTCCCTCCTCCTCCGTAAGAGTGTGTGCTGGAGCAGCGGGGAGGCTCCAGGGGCCGTTTCTCTACTTTGGCCAGTCTGCAGTCTGGGCACTGTTTGTCTTCTCGTTGCCCTGAATGTATAGATTTTTAATTGTGGGGATTGCTTAAAACTCGGGAAGCCTCAGTGTTTTTAGGTTTAGGGAACAGTGGGGTTGGAAGGGAGGTGTCTCAGTGAGTGGACAGGTGGCTGTGTGCTTGCATCTCACCTGTGTCAGATTTCAGTTCTTTTGCGTGGTGTGTAGAGAATCATTAAAAACTCACATGAAGCTTGGAAAGCACAGTGCTTGAGGGTGTAACCTCTGCAGTCACAATGCTTGAGTTCAAATTATAGTGCCACCACTTGATGTTTCTGAGCCTATGTCTTGTGTGAAAATGAAGCATGATAACACCTAACACATAGGCTGTTGTCAAGATTAGGTGAGCTGACCCACACAGGACTCTGTACCACAGTTCTAAACTGTCATAAGCACTTTCTCATGTTTGAAAAGACGGTTAAATTAGTTTACTGAGGAAGATTGGTAAAGGATTGTTATCATGAGGATGGTTCCCTGCCGGCATGCTTGTAACGTCCATCAGGCACCTGAATGAAGACTTAATATTTCATTTATTAAATCTGTGGTTGATCCAGAGTTAGAAGTTAAATATGATTCTAAATTAGATGACAAGTTTTCTCTCCCATTTTAAAATTTTATGGGATTTTGTTTTTTCTCTTTATAATACAAATTATCCGAGTCTACCTTGGGTGAATTTTTATTTACATATCTTCACTAACTTGTGTACTTTTTCAGAAGGAAAAGCTTATTCATTCAGTTTGGGATGCCAGATGATGAGTCAGCACTATTCATAGAATTAAATATAGTGGTGTGAGATGATTAGGTCTTAGGGAAGAAAAGAAACGGACCTGAGCTATACACAAAAGAATCAAAATCTAATGTTCACAATCACGCCCGAGAGGTCCGTGTTCCCATTACTCTGTTAGAATGGATAGGAGGGGGACAATGAAGCAGTGGGGATCTGTCTGGCCAGTGATGATCCTGGCCTGGGGACAGGCAGGTGCCACAGGGGCCAGGAGGACTGGAGGGGCTTCAGGTGTCATTTGTGGGTAGAATCAGCCAAGACCGGTGTAGAGTCAGACTTTGTGGCTTAGTATACTGATGGCTGGATGTCTGAAAGTTGGTTGAAAACCTGGGGTCCATGGAAATACTAACACTTGGGCCATAAAGGAAAAAACAGAACTCTCTGTGGATTTACCAGATTTAGTTCATCAGCACAATTAAACTAATGCAATCAAATATGACTATTCCACGTCCCTTAAATCCAGCTTCCTCTCTCCCGCCTACCTTTTGGGCGGCTCACTGGCAAGCCATGCTCGTCAGAATGCTGACGGGAAGAGCGTGGCTTAATGACGGACGAGGGCATCATCCTTCTTGTTAGTCCAAGGCTTTACTGAAAAACAAGGTGAGCTGACCGAAGGGACACTAGTGGTCTCGACAAGAAAAACTGAGTTGATTATAAAACGAAAACATTTGTAACCTGGCCATCAATAATAGAATTAGCAGAGTTATGACAGAGGTGCGACTTTAATTAGCCCACAGTTTCTAAGACTGCTGCATTATCTAGGGATGGAGCTTGAACTTCTGCGAAGAGGAATTTGCTGGAGAAACAGATGTTTGTTAATCAGCTGACCACAGGCTGCAGAAGGGACACTGGTGGAGTGGCTGTCTGGGCTCTTCCCCAGGCTCCGTTCCTTTGTGTGTATTTAAATGAACCAGAAAAGTATCAGAGGGCTTTGTTTTTTTCCTTAATCGTCTGTAATGAAACATTGTTTAGTTTTTTTCCATACAACTTCCTTGTTTGGAGTCTAGGTCAGAAATAACCTAATTCTAACCCTTATTTCATTCCCACTGTCATGCTAATAGCTGTAGAGCAGCGATAATTCTACACTGTAGATAAAAACATGCTCATGGTGATCATTTCAGTTCTGATCTTAAGTAACAGGAACCACCTGTAATCTTTTCAGGAAATGGCAACATTTTGATCCCGGTGATAAGGTGTTTCCAGGTTTTAGCTTCTTGATATCAAGAAGAGGCCCACTGGATACAAGTTTGCCATTTCCGGGTTTAAATGATCTTTATGACATGGAGCCTCTCTGGGGTAAAGTGCGGTCAGCTTCGTTTGTTTTAATCGAATAGTATCTCCAGAGGCGCTTGTCTGAAATCTTTAACAACTACTTAGATGAGAAATTCTGTCCACTTTCTTTAAAAACATAGACTGGCAGGAAACCCTGGGGGTCATTTTGTTCATCCCCAGCCTCTGAGCAGGCTTGATCTCACCGTCCAGGCAGCTTCAGCTGTCCTGCCGGTGTTTTTCTGCTGGACACGGGGGAGGGAGCCAGGCACTAGGGAGGGCACCCAGGGCAGGGGCAGCTTCCGGAACATGTGTGATGTTTCTGTGCAGCTCTAATGGTCTAACACCTTCTCTCCCAGGCTGTGCACACTCAGGAGGCTCCTAACCAACCCCTCTCAGGGCCAGGGAGAACTTCACTTGGCAGGTGAGCAGCCCAGTCCTCACCACTGGGCACCTGCAGCTCCTGGACGATTCTGATTAATCTTTGGCAGTATCTCCTTTACACTATTGCCCCTGTTCTGGTGCCCTTATCTCGGCCACAGAGCTGGCTGGTGCACCTGTCAGGCAACTAGCCCAGCCTAATCAGTGACAGAAAGGGGCCCCCATCTGGATCCTCACCCCACAGATACCCATAAAGCAGCCCTAACCGGGTGAGTGGAAGGCCCTACAGAGCTTCCAGGTTCGATCACTGGGAAGTGTTCACGGGGCCCTGCAGGCCTTTGTGCCCTTCACTGCATCTCTCTACAGGGTTCAAGGTCATGGCAAAGACCAGTTAAGTAACAGAAAAGGCCCCAGTGGCTGCTGACCAAATTGTTGTTGCCGCCACCTGGGAATGAATATGGCATCTAGAGAGTTTTCTTTTGGAATTTGATTATGTTTCCCAGATCAATAGTTTCTTCTTCATTTTATCTTCCCAGGGATGACAGCAAGCGAGGGAGAGAAAGGAAAAAGAGAAGCTGTATGATGCCTGCCCTACTTCTGCTAGTGGGTCTCTCCCACCCGCACACAGGAGCGGAACAGGGTCCTCATCCTGATTCCTGTCCTGTCATTCCGTGGCCACCCGTGGCTGCTGGGCTCCAGCTGTTGCAGCGATGTCCCGTGTCCCATCCAGGCCTGTGACCTGCATGGTAGCCACAGTGGCACTGCCATAGGCAGGGCTGTGTCTGACCTACCCCTACCCGGGCCTAGTGCTTCTCTCACACAGCGTGTAGGAGGTGCTCCGGGAATGTTTTGGAACCAAAGTAAACTGTGATTGTGGGTCTGGTGACAGGCCACGTCTCATTCTCAGAAGCCCTGTAGCCGCGTGCTGTCCCCTGTCCTCAGTCCCAGCACAGCACTAACTTGCAAGCATTTCTCTCTCAGCTTTGCAGACAGAATCTCCTCAATACCCCTTTGGACAATGACCGGAAAAAATGGTTAGTTCCCAATGGATCAATCTGGCATTAGATCGGAAGGTGCGAGGCTTGTCCTCACTGATGGGCAGTGACGCAGACTGAGCCGACCAGAGGGCTGACCTCCATCCCCACGAGTCCTCAGTCTGGGGCTTCCGTTTCTCTCACCCTACATGGAAACAGTTAACGGCTCAGATGCTGCTGTGATCTTCAAACCTGGGAGCACACCTGCATCTGGGTGACAGGGACAGGCGGTCACCACCAGGGCAATGGGGAGACAGGGTCCCCGGCCACCCCTGTGGCTTCTGGATGGGTGGCGCCACGGTGGGTGCCCGACAGAGACTTCACCAAAGCCAGTGTTATCAAATGCTGGCCTGGAGGGGAACATCAGTAATATGAAACATTTATAATGCTCCAAAAACATCAGGACTTCACGTGCTGTTTGGGTTCAGGCTAGACCGTGGCTAAATTTGGGGTTATATATTATGTTTTCATGCAGAAGGGTCACAGCATGTGTGGATGGAGGTCAGTCATGGGTGCCCAGATGGCCAATCTACCAGTCTGCCCGGCTGGGGCCCTTCCTTCCGCTGCCTTCAGCAATCAGCAGACATTGCTCTAGTGTGAGACGGGCTGCATTTTCCCAAATAATGTTGCTCCCCTAGGAATGAAGAATATGGTGCTCCAGGACCACGGGGTTCATCTGATTACTCCTCTGAAAAAAATGTTTTATTATACTTTTTATTATTTTCTCATCTGGGAGCTACACACCTGTCTCAGGGACGTGCCCTGCCTGGGGTGCCCAGTGGCCGTGTGGCCTCTGGCCTTTCTTTATGACAATACCCTTCCATCGTCTGGACCTCTGGGATGCAGAAGCAGGGTTCCAAATTCTGCCCTTGAAACATGGATTAAGTAGTGTTGCTAATACGCATTTGTCCCTGCACTGTCAAACATTTCACTGATTCTGGAGTCTGCAGACAGCTTAATAGCCAGGTCCTCTGTCAACGTTACTGGCTTGTCTCCCTTGCTTTAAGATGCAGTGGAGATTTATCGGGGCAATAGGTGTAGAATGATACGTAGTTAAGAAGAGTGCCTGGTTATGTATATGTCAGCACAGCTCACTGACATCCAGAGTGACCTGAGCACATGGACAGACTGGGCTTTCCGACCGGCACCCTCTCACTGTCGGGGGGGGTCCCTGCCCTGCCTTCCCCTCAGCACTGCTGGGTGCACAAGGCCCGTGGGACTCTCAGGGCACTGCTGGGTGTGGAGACCAGGTCAGCTGACCTTTGAACACCTGAGGTCATTGCCTCGATTGATTTATTTTTCTTTATTTTTTGAAAATGCAGATGTAACAGCTCTTCAAACACAGCCCCTCTAGAATGAATGGTGCAGGCTTGTCTGGGTATAGTTCTCTATTTGGTCATTTTCATTCTAACTTTTGGAGTATGAGTATAGTGAACAGGTAATTAAACAGTAATTTCACGAATTTTTGGTATGAGAAGATTGAAGAAAATATTTCCAAATACCTCACTCCAACTATGTTAGATACTGTGTTTTGATTCAGTGATTTTAGGCGACTGTGTTGTCTCTACACCTGTGACAGCTGTGGGTGACAGTGGCCGTGAGGGGTTGGGCCGGCTCTTCTAGGAGATGCCCTGGAGGCCTCAGGCTGACCTTCACCCCAGTGGCACGTCATACTGGGTTTGATAGATGAAAGATGGGAAGGATGATTAGATGCTTATGTGGGAAAAAGTAAGTCAGCCCCTGGTTTACATGGCTATTGATTTATATGCTTTTTATAAATATATAAATATATACAGTTCTAAATATGCAGGGTGGCCGTACAGGTCAGTAAAATTTAAAATAGTGTGAAGTTTAAAATTGCATGTGAACTTTATGGGCCCCTGTACATATGGTATCTATAATTTCTCTCCCTATAGATGTATAATACCTTTTCACATACAGGGGCCCTTTTATTAGTGATAGGCTTTGGTCTCTACCCATCAGCTATTTCCCCTAGTTTCCTCCTAATAATCATAGGACCTGTTTAGGTTCATCCACACGGAATCTAAATTCAAGGCATAATTTTAATTAATGTGAAACAATCATGATAATTACACTTTGCCTGTGAACTGGAAGGACCCTGTTCTGTCCTGTGAGAGGGGGAGTTGGGGGGCGGGGCCTTCTGGGGACAATCATTTTGGAATTTATAAGGACAAAGCACAAGTAAAATAAAAAAGACGGTGCATGACCAGTGCTGGCAAGTCTGTGGAATGTGGTCCCTCCCACGCGTTTCCAGGGGTGAATAAAACAGCGTTCCTCTTTGGCTGTCAGGGAGACAGTTTCTACGAGGTCACACACACTCACCAGTAGGTCCAGCCATCTCATTTGTAGGAGTTCATGTAAGAGACACAAAAGTGTGTGTCCACACAAAGACCAGACACTCATCTAGGAAGATTCCTTACAGTAGCGCCCAGCTGGAAACCATCTGAGTGTCCATCCTTAGACAAACGGGTAAACACCCGGCAGGGTGACCACCAGCAAGTCAGCACTGGGCAGAGGAAAGAATGAGCCACCTCTGCCACTGTGACCTCTGACTGGTGTTGCTGAGGGAAAGGCCAGGCCAGGGGACCACGTGTCCTGTGATTCCATTTAGGGGAAAACCCAGACCTGGTGAACTTCACAACAGCAACGACAATCAACAATTGTGATTGAAAAAAGAGGATGAGGGCAATGATTAGGGAGGTGGAGTATTCTTTATCTTACTGTAGAGGTGATTGCAAGAGTAATTGCATTTGTCAAAACTCACCAAACTGTACGTGAAGTGGGCATCATGTAGTACATCATTTGTACCTCAGTAAAGTGACTTTAAACAGAAAGTTACAAGAGGGCAAGGAAGAGAACACACCTTTTGCTGCCTGGGGACGTGGTGGCACCAGCTGGCCCTGAGACCATCACTGTCTGTGACCATGAGGCTGGCGTCATGGTGGGGCTGCAAAGAAACAGGCCTCAGAGACACCTCTGGGCACTGAATTTCACAGTGCTGGGGCTATACCTATTTATTTTGTGAGGCAAATTTTTCTTATTGTTTAGTCCAATTTTCTTGGAGCTTTACAATTTTTTAATTTTTATTTTTTATCCCTCATGGCCAAAATCCCCAGGCAGACCACATCCTTCCCATGTTGGCCCGGGAGGGTGTAGGTAGCTGCCAGTTTCACTTTAGAGGATGAAACATCTTTGGATCAGGGAGGGTGACTGACTTGTGCCCTGTCTCTCGGGAACTGCAGGGAGGGTGACTGACTCGTGCCCTGTCTCTCGGGAACTGCAGGGAGGGTGACTGACTTGTGCCCTGTCTCTCGGGAACTGCAGGGAGGGTGACTGACTTGTGCCCTGTCTCTCAGGAACTGCAGGGAGGGTGACAGACTTGTGCCCTGTCTCTCGGGAACTGCAGGGAGGGTGACTGACTTGTGCCCTGTCTCTCGGGAACTGCAGGGAGGGTGACTGACTCGTGCCCTGTCTCTTGGGAACTGCAGGGAGGGTGACTGACTCGTGCCCTGTCTCTTGGGAACTGCAGGGAGGGTGACAGACTTGTGCCCTGTCTCTCGGGAACTGCAGGGAGGGTGACAGACTTGTGCCCTGTCTCTCAGGAACTGCACTGACTGTGGCTGCACAGCCAGCCGCCCCAGGGGCAGACCTGGCTTGTCCAGCTACCAAGGGCGACTTGCCATTTTCTCTCCTCTTCAGTTCACATTTAATTTTTACTGGTGAATTTTCACTCTCCCATAAAGACAGGATTAGGAAGCTGTTAACAATTCCCACCCGGACTCCCGGCCCCACATCAACATATCTGGGAAGTAAAAACACAGATTAGAAACTGAGGCCTCATGGGGTAACTGGATACTGCCTTTCTTCACGGGAGAGGGGTGTGACTGTGTCCTCATTTCCATTAACCCTCCGGCTGGGGCCAGGCTGACAAACACGCATGTCCTGAGTGGACCTTCTGAGCCCACCCTGGATCCAGCTCTCTTTCACAAGGCAAACTGGGCACTCAGTAAATCTGAACATCCTGAATTTCTGCCTACAGATCAGCATGTTTTGAATCTTCTCCTACTTGTTCTTCCACTGATTAACTCAAGTCTGAATTAATTCCTATTCAAGGACATTTCTGTGCAGGTGATGTTTCAGATGCCCCATCCCAGTGGGGTGGGGTCCAGAGACCCTGAGAATGCAGACGTTGAAGCCTCAGACTATCGCATGAGCTCCAGGAAAGAATCAATGTTTTGAGGGCTTGTCTAAATTCATCTTTCCATTGCTAAGTAATTTTACCTGGACTTTTTCCCTGGAAATCTTTGTTTATTTGTGTGTTTTCACTACACATTTCTAACTGGATACTTCTCAGCTTGTGCACTGCTAATGTTCACAACTGCAGTTCCTGCAGTTACATATTTCTAACTGGATACCTCTCAGATTGTGCACTGCTAATGTTCAGACCGCAGCTCCTGCAGTTACACATTTCTGACTGGATGCCTCTCAGATTGTGCACTGC
>NW_003852422.1:3141314-3158362 GCF_000181295.1 Otolemur garnettii
TGTGCACTGCTAATGTTCACAACTGCAGCTCCTGCAGTTACACATTTCTGACTGGATGCCTCTCAGATTGTGCACTGCTAATGTTCATGACGGCAGCTCCTGCAGTTACACATTTCTGACTGGATACCTCTCAGACTGTGCACTGCTCCTGTTCGTGACTGCAGCTCCCGGGTTCTTTGGTGTGTGATAGGCTGGGTAGATGCACGGCCGTCTGAAGGTCAGTGATGTGAGAACTTAGCATGTGTGATATTAAACGTTTTTCTTTACCTTCCTGTCTTTCCACAAAGATACTTTATTGATTCTCTTAATCTTCCACACCAAACACAAACGGAGCACTGACCAAGTGCGTGACTGCGACAACCTCCCTGTCACCAGTCATTGATTGGAAAGGTTTGAAGAAGACCTCTGGGGTCACGAAATCCAGCCTGGGCCCAGGGGGTTCTTGTTCCTCCCTCCCGGGCTTGTCCCTGTGGTTTCCTCCACCTGTGATGGAGGATGGGGTGCTCCCTCCTCCATCCCCTGCCCACACTTGGGCTTATCTTCGGTCTCTCCCCTCCCTTGTTCTCCCGACAGGCACACAACTTTAATCCGTGTTAATTCTTCCAGATTGACGTCTCCAACATTAAATCCACTGCCTGCCATCAGTCAGACCCATTGATATAGGTTTCCAGAACATTCTGCAGACTGCAGCCATACCAATCTTCATTTAATGCTTTCATCATATCATGCCCCTTGTTAAAGTTTTAAAGAGCTTTCTCTTGCTTATGAGATCATAGTCAAAACTTTTGTTTAGAGTTCAAGAACCTCATTCATGCTGACTGTAGCCTAGCGTGATGGAATGACACTGTGCTCGGGGAACCCTGAAGCCCTGATGTCTGATGGTCGGGAAGGATAGCTGGTTATGTGGTGCTGACATGCTTCTGTGCCGCATCTTTGTTTTGGTAAATGTTCTTTGGTGAGACTTTTGGTTATGAAAATCGTCTGCTTTTTTGATAAGAAGTTTGAGAACTCTGAGCAATCACAGTCCTCTGTACGGTGCTGCGTCTCCGGCCCCCCATGTGGGTGGAGCTGTACTTCTATCACCTGGTGGCCTGGAGGCTGCATCAGGTCCACTGAAGTCCCCTGGTGACCCACAGAAGGATCTCAGCAGTCCTGAGGGATGGCCCCTGCAGTGCAGGGAACCCAGAGACACTTGGGTTCCCAGAGATGCCAGATGAGAGGAGCCGGGAAGCTGAGCTTGCTGCAGTGCCGGGCAGCTGAGGTTACTGTAATTCATAAACTGAAGGGAGTTCCAGATGCTGGGGGAGCAGCACCTGCCATGTGTGGATCAGATGACCCCCGAGCTGCTTCCCTGTGCCCTTCACTGCAGCCAGGTGGTGTGCCTGCTTCCTTGTGAGTGTGCTACCAGCCTGCCCAGGTCAGATGTTCCGATGCGGGGGACCTTTCCCCTCCTCTCCACAGCCCCGACAGGTGGCAGGGCTGACTGAAGTGCCTCCTCTCCCTACCACTGTCACACGAGCTCAAGACTCCCTGACCATGCCTTTGGCTACTTTCACTCTTTTCTGAGGCCGTGGGATGTGATGCACGGGCACCTATTTCAAGTTAAAGGAGCGTTAAATGACTAAGTTAGCACTGTCTTCTCAGAGTGGGTTACTGGTCAGACTAGGGACATCATTACAGCCCTACGTCATAATTTGCAGCAGTAGTGATTTGGATCAGAGTTGGAGATAATCACATGATCCACGTGTCTGGTTTTTATGTCACGGTTTATTCTCGTGATTTATGTCCCTTCACACCCCCCCAGAGATGCTGCTTCTCTTGGTCTGTTCTGTGACCCTGTAACAGAGCACCTCGGAGCGGACGATTTATAAAGGACAGGAATGTATCTGGCTTTAAGTTCTGGAGGCTAGGAAGGCCCAGAGCCAGGGGCCGGCTTCTAGAGACGAACTTTCTGCTGCCTCATCCTGCCCCAGTGGGTGGAAGGGCAAGGAACTGAAGGGCCTCAAGCCCTGTAATCAGCATTAATCCACTCATGCTGGGGGGGGGGGCTCATGACCTAACCCTCCCCGTAGGTCCCCCCTCTCAACACTGCTGCTCTGGGGATTAAGGGGCACATTCAGACCGTGGCACATCCTGCATTTATGAACCCTGGAGGGTCTGATGCTGTTATGAAATATATGAGAATCAGAACAACAAATCTTTGAGTCGTACAATGAAATAATGCCTATTGGTGCTACTTTACGATTTCCTAGGGAGACTATACAGCTGTCGTTGAAAATAATGGATAAAATATTGGGTGAATTTTCAAGATTAAAAGGTAAAGTTTGAATCTGGTTGAAAAAGTAGAGATGGAGAGGTTGGTTTTAGAAAGAATCTTACATATCCAAGGCAGAGGAAGAGAGCTACAGAAAGGAACCAAAAGGGCAGTGGACAGCATTAATGGAAAGGAAGAAAATTAAGGAGGGGGAGATGCCATGTGATCCAGAGAGATTGTGAAGAACACAACGTGAGAAAAGCCATTTACAGTAGTGGTGAATAGTGGTTCTCAACCTGTGGGTCACAACCCCTTTGTAACCATGAAAATATGTCCCGGCATTAGGAAGGTTGAGAACCACTGTGATAGGAGGTGAAAGGCAATATTGAAGGGCACAATTTTACCACATCTCATTGAATTTATAACCCCATTGATTATATGACTAATTTCTATTTCATACATGCTAAAATGCACACAAAAAATTTCCTATAATTGAAGAATTACTGTGTTATCTAGGGAGCAAAGAAGGATGGATGGGGAGCAACGTAATCGTAAATGGTAAGGAAGGGGTCCTGAGGATGCACTGAGTCTGCAAAAATATGTGTTCTGGTGAAGCGATAGCAAGATTTGGGAAATATTTTTTGTTGGCTTGTTTGTTTATTTTAAGGTTAACAATTGTTTTGTTTCCAAGGACAAGAAAGAATCAGTGGAGAAAAAAGAAAGATGGAATTAGAGATGAAATAAAATTTTAGAATAAATAATTGAGCTAAAACCCCAGGGAAGAACTTATCTTTGGAACTAAAGGGGAACTAAAGATTTTTTTTCCCTCTTTGTAAAAAAGAAAACAGAATTTCAGGTTCCAGCCATGATAGAAAAACTCAAGTTGGACTAATTACTCCCAGACATGCATGAAAGCTGGACAGGTGTGTGTCAAGCTGCAGTTTGGTGGACGTGGGCAGCAGGGACATTGGCGAGACTTGAGGTTCCGCAGTCTCTCAACCAAGGGAACTGTACAAAGTTATCTTTATATTCACTCAGGAAAAACAGGGGAGGAACAGAATCCAGGAGCACGGTAGCACTTAGACTGCCTGAGGAAACCAAGGTCAGATTCCAGGCTGCTAAAGCAGTTAGTTTTTGAAGGCAAAAATATCACAGAGAATGAACAACAGAGAAATAACACATGCATTTGTAGACTATTTCTCTCAAATTATGGGCCAATTCTAAGGATAACTCTCCAAGAAACTGAGCAGAAAATAAGAGCTGGTGGGCCAGAGAGATGAACTGGGATTTCAGCCCCTGTGTTGTCCGAGGGACAGGTGCTTGGAGTTTAAGCCCTCACGTGGAGGAAGAGCCCAGGGAGTGCTCTGGTTTATCGGGAGAAAGCCAGAATCTACACCCTAGGAATCATGGTTACACCCTAGAAATAAACACCATTTCTTAGGAGTGAGTATCATGCATTAGGGCACATAAAACTGTCAAATTGATATTCCAGACCTGAAAAACACAGTATCCAAAATTGAAAATTATTAATAACTGGATGGGCTTCATGGCAGACATACTGATCTTGATAGACAACACATTAAGTGAGCTACCAAATAAAATTAAACAAACCCCAACTTAGAAGCAGAGAGAAAAAGAAAAAAAGTGAAAAAATAAAAAGAAAACCTAAGAGACATAAAATAAAATCAAAAGGTCCAATATCTGTATAATTGGAGTTCCAAAAAGTAATAAAAAGATATTGAAAAAGAAGCAATATTTGGAAAAAAGAGTCTGAGGATTTTTCAAAACTGATGGACTCTAATCTACAGATATAAGAAACTCAACAAAACCCAATTAAGATAAACATAGAGAAAGCCACACCTGGGCTCTTCAGACTCACTGTACTAAAAACCAAAGAAAAAAAGAAGAAACTAAAAGTAGTCAGATTTAGAGGACAAAAGGCAACAGTTGTAAAACTTACTAAAACTGACTTTTTAGTAAAAAATAAGAAAGCCAGAAGAAAATAGAATGGCATGTTTCATGTGTGAAAGGTGGAAAAACTCTGCTTGTAAAATTTTATAGTCAGAGATATAATTCTTCAAAAATAAGGAATTCAGAGATATCATTCTTCAAAATAAAGAAGTCAGTTAAATAAAAGTTGAAAGACTTTGTCAACAGCATAAAGAATAACAAAGATTGTTATTGAAGCTAAAAGACAATGACTCCAACTTTCAGCCTCCAAATTTCAAAATATACCACAATGTTACTGTAATCAAAATAGCACGATACTGGCTTAGAAACAGACATATCAACGAATAGAATAAGACCGAAATCCCAGAAATAAACTCAAGTGTTTATGGTTAATTGATTTTCTACAAAGGTGCCAAGAACATATTGAAGAATTTCTTCAATAGATGTTATTGGGGAAGTAGAGATCCACATGCAGAATTAGAGTGGACCCTACCTCATGTCAAATACAACAACTAATTAAGAATAGTTAAAAGGAATGGATCAACTAGACAGGACAAATGCATTGACTTTCTAAAATAACTGACCTGCTACTGCCTCATGTGGCTTATAACATGTCTATACACAGAAATTCATCTCATATGTAATATGGAGAATACGCGTCAAAGGTTGTGTAAAGGGCAAAAGAGGAGGAAAGGCAATGAACGATTTTAAGGCACTTGTGATGTCTGAGTGGTGTAAATTAATTGGTTTACAGTGGACTCCAGTAAGTCACACGTGACTTTAGTAATCTCTAGATCTCTAGGGTAACCACTAAAATAATAATTTTAAAATACATAAATTAAAAGCAAATAGAGGATTTGAGTTTTAATAATCTGCTGAATGAAACCTCAATAGAAACTTGGAAAACAAGAACAAGTGGAAAGTGAGACCCAAGGCAGAGTGAAGCCAGAGAAAACATCGGGGAAAAGGCAGGGTGGTGAGCTCCGCAGGGGTGGCGAGCTCCGCAGGGTCAGAGGGGAGCCTCTCTGTGAACTGGCAGCCGAACTGCAGCCAGGACCAGCAGGTGGAAGGCGGACACGTGTGAAGGGGCAGGGAGGACACTGATATGGTGCTGAGAGGAAGAAGAGAAATGATTTCTTCTCTGGGTTGACCAAAAAGATGGTCGTTGGGACTGGAAACATGATTACCCTTTACACCAATGCCTGGCTTTGGGGCTTCCTCCCAGAAACGCTAGGTGTGTGTGAAGGACAGCACGTAGTGAGGGAAAGGCTCACTCCTGCTTGCAGCCTGGAGCCCCACACCTGGCAGGATGACAGGATGAGCTCTCAGGGAGGGAGCTTGAACCTCCTTGAAAGGAATGATCATTTTTCTCCTTTGGATGGAAAGGGAATCAAGACCTAGGAGTAATATCACTAGTGTAATAAACAATAACTAATTGTTTTATAAGGTTTCCTTGGGATTCTTCCTGCAGCAATGTTTTTCAACAAACATGTTTTGTATTTTAAATACGGACTACTAATCTGTACGTAATTTAAACCTCATGGAATCTGTGACTTTGTACTGGAGAATCATCTCATCTTGTGCTTCAGCTTCACTTTGGGAAGGGTGTCGAATGTGGACTTTTCTTTATGATCTGTTTTCCTTCCATCACCATACATTTTTGGGAGGCTCGTCGTGGCCACTGCAGTAAGTGCAGAGACGTTATTCAGCACGTGTTCTATCGGCACACACGCGCTGGGTGTCTGCTGTGTGCCACGCTGCTGTTTAACTTAGATGGTATCAGCGAAACAAAACTGATTAAAAGTAAAAACTTACAGGCCTTTAATTCCAGGAGGAGCAGAGATAATTAGCAACGATAATACACACCAGTAAATGAGATGTGTGAAGTGTCAAGTTCATGGGAAAATTAGAGCTGTGTGAAGGAGTGGGAAACACAGGAGACAGCAGGTGGGCTGTGGTCTGCGCTTTCACAACATGTGATCGTGGAAGGACGAGGTTAATCGCGAGATCCTCTCTGTCCACCCGGGGAAGAGCCGGGACCGAGGCCCAGGAGGAGGACACCCTGCAGGTTCAGCAGTGCTGAGGGGGGCAGGGGGGCAGGAGCAGAGTGAGGCTGGTGTGGTCAGAGATGAAGAGGGGGGAAGGGGCAGGAGGGAAGACGCCCACCACTGTGAGCACTTTCTCTGTGTTCTGAATGAGCATAGTGGACACCTCCAGGACCATGAGCTAAGCTGCCATCTGACTTCATCTAGCCCTTTGTTTTATTATTTATTTATTTATTTGAAGTGAACATAATCTCAAGATTTTATTGACTTCATGACAAAACAAGAGATGTTTAGAACCATACCCTGTGGCCCTTTCTCACCTTATCTCCTCCTAGTTTGAAGTGTTTGCATCTCCTGATAGCCAGTGTTCCTTGGATCCGCACTTGGGCTCCACAAACTCAGGCCTCAGCACCATCATCTCTGTAGTTTTAGCCTTTTTCTGGAAAACCGGCTTAGTCAGCCCCCATCGCCACTCTGCTTCCTGTCATAACGCTGCTTTCCCTGGGCACACAGTCCTGACCTTCTTGCACTGTCACTTTGCGGGGCTGGTGCTTGCCACACTTCTAACAGAAAGTCCAGCGAGTTTTAGGAAAGTCCACCACGTTTCCCGAGCACTACCAGCAATGAAGGAGCTAACCCTTGTTCTAAAGAATCGGGCCTGCTGCGTGTGGGACTGAGGCAGGTGACGGGATGGGAGCAGGAGGCAGGTGATGGGACGTTCAGAGGCTGTTCCCTGATCTCAGAGGAAGACTGTCATGTCAGGCGAGAAGAATTGTGGGGACAGGTAACTCCAAGTTTGATCAAGCTGACCAGGCACTGGGTTGACGTGTTCTGCAGATATATTCTCCTTCCCATCATAACAAGAAGACAGTGGCTGCGGCTTTGGAAACGGTGTTTCTGAAGGCAGGGAGGAGCCAGCGTTGCAGGTGTGTGTGCACATACGGCACATGTGTGCATGCAGGCATGGTGCATGAGTACTCATGTGTCATGCACGGGTGTAGAAACAGGTGTGGTGTGTGCAAATGTGTGCTGGGCATGTGTGTGTGCCTGCATGCGCTGTGTGCCTGTGTGCGTAACTTGGAGCTATTTTGTTTGTTTGATCTAATGAAAGAAGAACTTTCTTCTCCAGAATTTCCCCTCACTATCCCCTTCTGATGCTGCTGGAGTCTGGCCTGGCCTCAGGGGTGCCTCCTCCGCTGCACCCCCGCAGTCCCACAGGGATTTTTCTGTTCACCTTCTTTGTGGAATTTTGTTTTTTCACTTATGCTTTTTAAACTACAGTGCAAAGTGGTGTGCCAAGAAATAGGGGAAGTTGGGGGGAAAGGAGTGTCTTGGGGAAATATTTTGACCCATGTGTTCCCCTGACAATTGCTTAATATGTTTTTTCTGTAAAACAATATTTTTATATATGTGTTTCAGGTAGCCAAATACAGATCTTGTACAGCCTTTCTAGAGAAGGCCAAAAATGAAAAGGAAGTACTGACCTTTTGTAGGATGGCTCTGGGACATGCTGCCAGGGTCCACATGACTGCATCTTTCTCTGCAGCCATTAGGGGCCCCTCGGTGGAAATTTTTGGAAAAAACCCCAAGTTTACTGCATCCAGGTGTTTGTCCCAAGTGCCCAAGTAGCATGCATGCTCTGCACCTGGCGGTGGAGCCAGGCTCTCACGGACCCTCTCTCTCCACCTCGGGACTTCTGGTGGAGGCCCTGCAACTGTCACCTCACTACACAGAATTTTCTATTCTGTACTTTCTGGTTTCCAAAATGTCCTCTTTGTATCTTTAGAAGGGCTGCTCTTTATGCTTGACAGCTTACCGTGGCTTCATCCTGGGCTGAATCGGGGGCCTCTCCTCTTTTTCTTATTAGCAGGATAATCAGCACAGATTATAGAAATAGTCACTGCACGAACAGTTCATGAAAGGTTTTGATTGATTTATTATTGCTGCAAAGATGACGATCATCTGTTCTCTCACCCAGTTCCTGGGTGGCATGAGAGCCTGGGCATTGGGTGCTGCTGGGTTTGGCCACGTGGCTCTATCTGGCTGGCAGTGGCAGCGGCAGGAACCGTTCACCCCACTCTCATTGCAGGGCTGTGGAAAGCAAGACCTGGAGAAAGTTTCTTCTGGAGAGCAAGTAGCTTGGGAAAGGGTAAAAGAAGGGGTAAGTGTTGAGATGAAAGAAATGGCCATTCAGATGTGGAGACTGCTTCAGATCGACTGCCGAAAGGCTAAGTTCAATTACACAATATGCTTACTTGTACTTGCTTTTAAAAATATTCTTTACAAAAATATTATGAGCAGAAATATTTTTTCCCGGTGCTTATTACACGCTTATCTGCATGAACCTTGCAGAAACCGTAGGAGGAGTGCACTACTACTATGACATTATACAGAAGAGGCAACAAGGACCCAGAAAGGCCCGGCGACCAGCCCAGGCTGCAACGCTGTCCAGACACAGAGCTAGCATTTGATTCCAAGCAAGCAAACTCTAAATTTCTATTCTAAACTTAAAGAACACTTTAAGAAGAAAGTGTTTTCTCTCAGCAATTTCTCTTTCACCTCTAAGTCACCACTTGCCTGTGAGTGGAGCAAACACAGGGTGTGCACTTGGGGAAAAGTCTTCCCTTTCCTGAGAATACCCTGTTGCAACCCCTGTGGCCGCTATGGCCCTGGTCTCGATCACAAGAAGGAACCAGGTATGCTGAGAATTAGAAGTGCAAGCTTGTAGGAGGTGGGCTAACCTTGACTGCTGGATAGCCCCGAGCAACCTCCGCAGTAGCCTTTTATTGAGACAGTACAAGACGGTGAGGGGAGTTTTAGACAATGACTGGGTGCCTAAGGATCGCCAAGGGCTCAGGCTCTTTCTCCACAACAAGCACCTGCGGACAAATTGCCCGAGGGTCCACCCCCGAAGCTGCAAACCATCTTGCTCAGAGGTCATCTGGCTCTAGACATCCTCTACAATACCCTACCCCAGCCTGCTGTGTAGATCAGGGAAGCAAGAAGTGAAATCTAACATGGGAAATAAAAATTTAAGGAATCAAGAAAATAAAAAGACAACTGATAGAATTTGAGAAAATATTTGCAAATAACATATATGATAGGGATTTGCATGTTGACTATGTAAAGAATTCTTAAAACTAAACATCAAAAAGGCAAACAACCCAATTAAGAAATGGACCAAGAACTCAAATAGATATTTCTTCAGAGAAGATATACAAATGGCTAACAAACGTGTGAAAAGATGTCCAACACCATTAGTCATTAGGGACATGCAAATCAACGCCAGTGAAATTCCACTTCACACCCACTAGAGGATGGTTAGAACAAGTAAATCAACCTACAGAGAAAAAAACAGAACGTAAGATAACAAACAATGGAAAGGACAGAGAAAAACCGGCTCCTTACAGACTGCTGGTGGGAACGCGCAGGGTGCGGCCACTGTGGGAATCTTTAGCAGGTTAACAGAATTCTAAGTGGGTCACGTGCAAAGGGTAAGCCTAGAATATGAACCAGCAATTCTACTTCTAGGTATATACACGGAGGAATCGGAAACAGGGACTCAAACCAAACTCGTGTATTAAGGGTGGTGCTGTTCAGAGGTGAACGTAGCCCCCACGGCCCTCCACAAATTGTGGCTCCCACACAAGGCAATGGGACTTTCTCACCAACAAAAACACCAGCACCAGGAAAACTCAAAAACATTATTTTCAGTGAAAGAAGCCAGACAGAAAATGTCATGTATCGTATGATTTCATGTTTGTGAAATATTCAGAAGAGGATATGCGAGACTTAGAGACAAAAGGCAGGTGAGTGATTTCCCAGGGCTTGGGGGAAGGGGGACTGGGAGGTAACTGGTGGGTGTGGAGTTTTCCTTTTGGGGTGATGAGAACATTTTGGAACCAGATGGAGGAGGTATTTCCCCAGTACTGTGAATGTACTAAATCCCACCAAATTGTGCACTTGAAATGGCTCGTTTATGTTATATGAGGAGAGGGAGGGGGTTGGGGTGCTCTCCTCTCACTGAGTGGGCACGGGGTGGGGTGCTAGGCACACCTTTTGTGCTGGGGGACATAACCACAAGAGGGACTCTACCTCACAGAATCAAATATTTTGACCTGGTTGTACCCTCACATTAATCTGAAATAAATTAACTTAAAAAAAAAAACACAGTAGCAAGTATTTGAATGAAATTCAGAAGGAAGTCCATGAAATGTGAATTATCACAAATATGAAACAAACAAAATCCCAAACTAATAAAAGTTAGAAATCACTGTGCTACCAGGAAACTGTTGAGTGAATTTAACAATCGTAGAACTCAGATCCACCCGGCCCAGGGAGCCTCTGCTCTTTGCTTTGAGCTGAATGTTTGTTCCGCATCGCCAGCACATGTTGACCTCTGCCGTTTTTGTTTGATTTCTCAGTGTAGAGGCTTAAAAATCTGGTCATTTCCCCCTCATCCTGGAAACTATACTTTTTAGGAGAGTGGGCAAGAATTCTCTTTTGCTAGAGCTTCTGGTTGGGCTTAGAGCCCGAATGCCTTCATCTTGGCAGATGTACACCACTGGTCCTTCTGTGTGTTATAGAAAACTGAAAAATACTAGGAACATAGAAATTTTAAACCTTGGAAATTAATATTTCCATTCAGAAATCTCAATTAGGTGTTCACTGGCCAGTGTGTTAGTCTGTTTGTGATGCTGTAACAAAATCCCATACCCTGGGTAACTTATAAATAACTCAAAGTTCTTTCTCACAGCTCTGGAAGCCCCTAACCTGGGCCCTGGAAGCTTCCATGCCTGGTGAGGGCAGCTTCCTGTTCATAGACAGCCATCTCCACACACAGTGGGAGGAAGGGAGAGGGTTTCTGCGGGGCCTCTTTATAAGGGCACTAATTCCATTCAGGAGGGCTCCACCCTCATGACCTGATCAACTTCTAATACCATTACTTGGAGGGTCAGCAATGTAAGGTAGGCGTGTTGAGGGGATACAAGGATTCAGACAATAGCAGTAAGATACAGGTTGCTGCTGGTAAGACCTGGCATGCGGGTTGCAAATTCAAAACTGTCCAATGTTAGCATGTCTGTCTGAGAGTCATTTGTTTCCTGGGAAGGTGACACACCCACCCACAAAAATCTACGTTTTTGTTTGTTTTCTCTCCTTGCAGCTTGGTTACATTTATGGAGGTGGAATTTTCCTGGATAAAAGTAACCCTCAGAAAAAACAAGTTTCCTTACTTCCTAGGGTGGGGTATTAGACTGTAGCTTCCTGTCACTGCTGTGACACTGTGCCATGGCCGACGTGGCTTACTGCCACCTGCTCTTCACCGTTCTGGGCCAGAAGTCTGAGGTGTCCGCAGGGCTCTGTTTCCTCTGAGGCCTGGGGAGGACCCTTCCTCCCAGCTTCAGGGAGCTGTGGGGGTCTCTGCCTCACTCCAACCTCTGCCTCTGTCTTCATGTGGCTATCCCTTCCTCTCTGCTCTCTCTCAAGTCTAGCTCAGCCTCTGTCTTAGAGGACACTTGCCGTGGGGTTATGGCTCATTCAGATGATCCAGGATAATCTCATTTCCAGATCCTTCATTACTTTGGCAAACACCTTGATTCCAAATAAGGGTCCTTTCTACAAGTACAAATTCTAGGGTTTTAGACAGGGACACAGAATTTGGGGGCCACCACTCTGCCCTGCAGGTGGTAACTATGCTTAGAAAGCTGCTGGGTCTGCTCCCAGGCAGTCTGGTCCTCTGAGGAGGCCCGTGGCCCTGCCTGCCTCGAGGCTATGGGAAGGCCGTCCTCCAGTGACTCAGCAGGAAATGAGGCCAATTTCCAACAGCTTCATCAGTGTCATTTTCTGAAACCACATTTGGGTCTTAGCAGTTCACTGGGCTTTGTAAACGTTAAAATCCTGGATTTATGATGTGGTAATAACTCCGTGGAGTGTCCAAGGACTTACACAGGAAATGAACTGGGTCCAGTGACAGCAGGCCGCCTGGCCGTCATACTCTGCGTCCTGTTCCGGGTGCTGCCTCTGTTGGGAGAGCTCTCTGACCACCAGGGGGCAAGGGTGGCCGGGGCTTCTGAGAAGGACCAACTTCCAGGAGAAAAAGTCTTAAAGACAAAGGCTGCTCTCCATGCCCCCCAGGGACACCCCCTACACAAACCAGCACTCAGGTGTGCATGTGGACAGCAGCCACGGCCACTCTGAGGTGATGGCACACCAGGGAAGGTTGAGTTTAGTTGTCTTTGACTCCATGTTCTAGGGTCTCCGTTTCTTTGGCACATTGCATTTTCCAGGACCATCCAGAGTCCTGGCTCCATGGGGGGGCCCTCAGGTGCTACCTTCAAGGTGCTCCATGGCGGGGCCCTCAGGTGCTACCTTCAAGATTGAAAGCTTCCCTCTTCTCCTGTTGGAATCTCTCCCCTGGTCCTTCCCTCGGGGCTCTTTTTACTTTTTCAGGAGGAGGGGACATAAAGGGTCGCACCCTACAAATCAGGACGCTCTCAGAGTAACAAGAGGTGGAGTCTGGGTATGGGAGGGAATGAGTTCTGTGACAAGGGTGTCTCAATGTCAGCACCCCCGGGGATGCTCAGGGCCCCCTCGACCAGGCAGCGTCCCGGGCTTCTTCATTAACTGCCTCCCTGTCCTCACGGCTTCTGGGCCTTGCCACGCCCGCCCAGCCTGGGCAGCTATTCCACCCCAGTCACAAGGGTTTTGTTCCCTCCCAGGCTGTGATGATTTAACGCTAAAGCCACTAACGTCAGACGTGGCCATCCTGGAAATGAATGAGGAATTCTGAGAGCAGCTCCAAGATTTCCCTGGGCAGTGCGAAGAGGAGGGGGTTGGCTGGAAGCTCAGCCCCCGCTTGGTGTCCCTGAGGAAGGATTCTTCTGACACTGCCCATGAACCCCCTAAAAGTGTAGGTGCTCTCAAAAGTACTGTGAAACATCTCAGTGATCACTGTGACGGCTGCCCTCAGGATTGGACACAGGAAATATTATTTATGTATCATTACCTAGCCTGTACTCTGTTGCAATTATCAGATAATCTCTGAAAAGTGGACTTCCAGTGTAAAATTAAACATGGGAGAACAGCTGTTGAAGGAAATTGGTTTCCGGGTGGATTTCTTTCCCTTGTAATGTGGATGCTGCTTGGCTGACCCGGCTGCTCCCAGCTTGAGAGCTCTCATGTGGCCGCGGAGCTGGGGGATTGATACATACCATTAGGTGGGCTCTGATCTGCACGGTGGCGGCAGCTTGCCTGGTACCAGGCCCGAGGTTAGCTTGACTGGGGAAAATATTTCATTTACATGCGTGTGTTTAAAAAGGTAGCAATTCTGAGTGATGGAGACGTGTACCGGCTGCTCCTTACAGCCCAGTATAATATCCTGGAGATCGCGCTATTGGGAATGAATCAGGTGCCAGAGCGCTGACACAACGCGGGAGCACATGACCCTGTATTTACAGGACACTATCTCATTTTTAATAGAACGTGTCCAGGAAAGTATTCCAAACAAGTTTCAATCGGCTGGCCTTCTGCAGCTGCAGGGATTAATATTCCAAACAGGTCTATAATTTCAGGTCTCCTGTGTGATTGCACTCACTCACTCCACTTTCCTCCCCTTCTTCCCACTCGGCTGGGCCCCCTGCTCTCTCTGGTCCTTTGCTGTGAGCCCCCTCCCCTGCCCCACATTACTCCTCCTGTCCAAATGGAATCCCGTGAAGAATCTCCCAGCGCCTGCGATCCCGCCGGGCTCTGGCTCCTGCGTGGCCTAAGCTTTCTTATAAAAAGTGCAGATATGCGTGTGTTATTTTTCCCAAAGCAGCATGACAGCTACAGAGGTCTTAAAATTCTTCTTTAGATGGATTTATTTATTTTTATTAGTTTGTTGGGAACAGAGAGAGAATCTCCAGACTGTGAGAATTTCCAGCTTGCCGATGATAAATCTTTTTTGTGGTTAATATCATGATAATAAGGAGAGTTCTGATACTAATAATGCCAGTCTTTTTTTTTTTTATGCTGGAAAATGCATGAAAATAAAGATACACAGGGAATGGGGAATGAAAACATGGCGAATATCAGGGACAAGGCTCAGAGAACTCCCTGATAAAATGGTGCAATTTACAAACCATTTATGGGGGCTTTTAAGAACTGTGAATTTGTCAAGTGTTATGAAGCAGCAAGCAGCCGGCAATAGAGGGAATGTCTTTAGAAAAAAAGTGCCCTGATGCTGGCCAAAAATCTGTGCAGGAGTTCTTCTTAATGTCTCCCCTCAGCCATATGCATACAGATTTGGAAGCTCCTTCTCTTTTGGAGTGAGCAGGGCACTTTAACAAGCTATTTAGAATTATCAAACGTCTTTGAAATTTCCAAATATCTTTTTTCCTGAAAATAGCACATGAAATGGCTCAGGTATTATTCTTTTCTTTCCTCCCTGAGGCACTGTCCCTACTGTGCCATTATCTTCGGGGGTGATTTACTTTTGCTCTCCCAAACAGACAACTGTCTAGAAGATGCAGGAGGTGGCTGGTGCCCTCACCCCCGCTCTGAAGCAGGAGGGCTGTCATTACTCACCAGTTACCCCCAGTGAAGAAGATGCAAGCAGTTCGGACCATGCAACCCGATTGAGGTAAACTAAATAGCACAGCGAACTCCACCTGGCAGTCAGAGGGAACCATATTTGCCATTTTTCTGAGATTTGTCAGAATTGGAAGGATTCCATCCAGGGAGGTAATGAATGTGAAAATGGAACATAGACGCATAACCATGGAAGGTTGAGTTATTTCCTTTATTCCCAGGCTTGTGGGCTTCACTCTGTATGTAACTCAAGAAGATGTTCTGAGGAAAAGGTGCTCTTCCAAGCACTGTCCCGCCTGGGCACCCAGGACTGCCCCTGGACAGCGCCCTGGGGGTTCTGCCCCCACAGAAGTGGTCTGCTGCAAATCTACTCTAATCTGAAACGTTGCTGGAAACTCAGAAAAGTCTCCTCTGGTAAGTGTTTAAATGTTTTCTTCTCATGTAACGTGGTGTTGTGTACACAGACACCCACACTCGGCGCTGCTCCTGGTAATGCACCCCCAGGCACCCCGCGTGACGCCCCAGGGACAGTGCCACTCTGCCCTGCTTCCCTCTACTCTTAATTCAGTAGTGACTTCATCTGAGCAAAACAGTCTAATGTCTGTGTTGTTATTTAATGACCCCCGTATGTGATTGCCACATTGTCAATTCGCAATAGTGCGATCTCTGTGGTTATGTAAGACAATGCTGAGTGGGGAAAAGCTCTGTAGCTGTTTCAAAAGTTCTTTCAAATGGTTTCCCTCTTTACATCAGTTCTCAGTCCCACGATAACAAGGCTATTCCTATTTAAAAAAATGCTCCAGTTCATTTCCCACCTTGCTGTGGCTGGTTAAGGCCCCAGACTCTCACTCTATTGCCCAGGCTAGGGTGCCATGGTCTCAGCCTAGTCACAGCAGCCTCAAACTTCTGGACTCCAGTGATCCTCCTCCCTCGGCCTCCCAGAGTGCTGAGATCACAGGCTGCGCCACCAAGCAGACCTCCATGTTCCTTTGTCCTGGTGCTAATCACTCATTACCACCAGGTCTCTGGCTTAGCCCAGCTGCTGACCCAGTGTCTGGATTACATCCCTCACCTCAAAATTTTAAGATCAATTTTTAATTGAAGAAATGACTGCTTATGTGATAATCTTCAGGGATGAAATTTTAATTTAAATGGGGCCTTCAGAAACTTTACAGAGTGGGCTTCCTGGCTGGCCGAGCACAGGCCCTCCAGGCCATAGGCTTGTATTTTTCAGGATCTTGGGGTTGGTCTGGCTCAGTTACATGAACTCATGTTAACACATCTCGGAGGAGGCTGACACAGGAAACCAGAGTGCCAGGTCATTAATTTACAGTGAGTAATATAAGTGTCGAGTGGACCAGATGTTTGCTTCATCCTGACCAACACATTCTCTCCCTGTAGGCAAGCTAGTGGGGAAGTCAAGGATCGAAAGGATGTTTGGGGAACAGGCAGTCAGGACAAGCGTGCGGGCATGATTGCTCTGCCGCACAGCCATGACCCAGATACACCTGTCAGGTCAGGCAGCCATGTAATGAGATACATCTGTCAGGACCTGCAGCCACGTAATGAGATATACCTGTCAGGATATGCAGCCACTTAATGAGATATACCTGTCAGGATATGCAGCCATGTAATGAGATACACTGGTTAGTATGTGCAGCCATGTAATGAGATACACCGGTCAGTATGTGCAGCCACGTAATGAGATACATCTGTCAGGATATGCAGCAACGTAATGAGATACACCGGTCACTATGTGCAGCCATCTAATGAGATATACCTGTCAGTATGTGCAGCCATGTAATGAGATATACCTGTCAGGACCTGCAGCCATGTAATGAGATACACTGGTTAGTATGTGCAGCCATGTAATGAGATACACTGGTCAGTATGTGCAGCCATGTAATGAGATACACCGGTCAGTATGTGCAGCCACATAATGAGATACATCTGTCAGGATATGCAGCCACATAATGAGATACACCGGTCACTATGTGCAGCCATGTAATGAGATATACCTGTCAGGATATGCAGCCATGTAATGAGATACACTGGTTAGTATGTGCAGCCACGTAATGAGATACACTGGTCAGTATGTGCAGCCACGTAATGAGATACATCTGTCAGGATATACAGCCACATAATGAGATACACCGGTCACTATATGCAGCCATGTAATGAGATATACCTGTCAGTATGTGCAGCCATGTAATGAGATATACCTGTCAGGA
>NW_003852422.1:3158733-3162226 GCF_000181295.1 Otolemur garnettii
ATGTGCAGCCATGTAATGAGATATACCTGTCAGGACATGCAGTCACATAATGAGATATACCTGTCAGGACGTGCAGCCATGTAATGAGATATACCTGTCAGGACCTGCAGCCATGTAATGAGATACACCTGTCAGGATATGCAGCCATGTAATGAGATATACCTGTCAGGCCGCGTAGGCTCTAGGTTGGGTTGGGTGCCGGACTTGCTCCCAGGATCAGTCCTTAGGTGCGTTTCTCGGCAGTTTTCCTGCACAACTGCCCTTTTCTCTGCTTCCATTTTGGATCTACTCATCTGGCCAGAGGGCCTCCCCTCTCCCCGGAGGTGTATTCAAGTCTGCTGTTAATGCATGCTAGACATGGGGGCAGTCCGCCTCGCTGATCAGGTGTGTTTGTGAGGCTCTGATCCTGCTGTGTTGATTGAGAGCTTCATTCTCAGAGGGAAAACCCAACTCCCAGGCCCCAGAGGAGCACCCCTCTGACCCCCAGGTTCTGTGTGGTGCCACACCCCCACAGTTCCACGCCCCCACTCCCTTGTGTCTGCATTGGTCCCTTGACCCACTTCTGGACATTAACCTGCTTGCTACTTCTCTGGTATTGTCTTATCTTTTATTTGGTAGAAATGTCTTTAATATTTGCTCACGATGACAAGTGCGTATCCCATTCACCAATGCCTGCTGTACACAGGTGGTATTTGGTGAAGAGGGAGCAGCCATCAGATAAAAAGCAGACATAAGTAAGACGTCCCTGGTTTGACTTTGTGACGCTGTCAACTGGCCATATAAGTTTAACAATGTAAATCACTGCCAGCATCCTTCATTCACAGTAATTCATGAATTAGATCTCTAGACTTTGACAAGAAAACAGGTTGACTTTGATAGCTAGGAAAGGAGCACCTGGGTTTGGTTAGACTTGGTTACTACGCCTAATCTGTTGTAATAAGGCCAACATTCTTTCCTAGGACTCGGAGGGTGGGGTGAGAGACTGTCCCCTTGAAGTAGGGTGGGGTGGTAGAGGTGTGCTGCAGCAGAGCTGGTCCGCCTGACATCAAGACTTCTGCAGGAACCTCACTGTCCATTGTGGAAAGCTTTCTTAGACATAATCCCAGGCTCTGTTGCCAGAGTCTTGCCTTGGAGCCTATTCTGGTCCATCCAGAGTCTGCCCACTTACTGACCACACACCTGAGCACCTGCTTTTGCAGAAATCACATCAGGAGATAAAAGTTAGTGATGAAAATTACCCTGAGAGTGCTGTGGAGGCTGTTCGGACCCCCAGCCGGAGCTGGGCCGGGAGCTGGCATCTGTAACTGGCACAGCACCCCACGCCTGAGCTAGGTCTGCAGTGGGCCCTGCGTCTATGTCCTACTCCCAAATGGAAGATGGCACCTACCCTGCTGTGGGCGCACAGAACGTGTGGGGCAATATTTTATGAGTATCACAGATAGATCTGCGACTCTCATTAATTAACAAGACAGCTGTGACCCTAAAAAAAGGGCACAGTTCATTTAATGACAGATATTTTAAATGGATGTGCTAGTTTCGGGTTTTTCTTTTCATCCCCTGGAAGTGCGCATGTGATGGGATGCTGCGGCCTCACGGTCCGAGAGGACCTGCTCTGTGAGGGAGCGGAGACGGGCAGGTGGGCTTCCCCAGCAGGAGGAGGCCGGGGCCCCACTGCACAGCCCTCAGTACCTGGGGCCCCTCGGGATGGAGCGTGACAACTCACGACCCTGCTAAGGTCCAGACTCTTTTTCTCCAGGAACAGTTGTGTCCTCTTTTCTCCCATGGAAAGCCATCACAGTCTTTTCTGACAACTTTGACATGAAATAGTGGAGCCGGAGCAGAAAGACACTGTCTTGTGCCTAATGACCTTGTGCTGGGAGGGGAACAGAAACAGCTCATTAGAGTGATTTAATGTGGTATTTTGTTAAAACTAAATCAAAATAATCTATGGAATGTGGCTGAGACTCCTGCGAACTTGAAACACACAGGACGGTGCTTTATCTCTTTGTTTTCATTTTGCAGCTGAATGGAATTCTAAACTTGAAGTACTACAGAATAGGATGCTTTCCAAATGGAAATTTTTTTCTCCCAAAACAGGCTCACAATCTTGGGGTAACTGCATAGCAGAAATAAATAAGACTTGGCTCTAAACTTGAAGCTGCAGCCTGAGCACAGCCAAAAAGACAGAGAGAGAGCCAGAGATGTAAATACCCACAGGGAGGGTGGGGGTGGGGAGAGTGTCTCCGGCACAAACCCAGAAAAACAGTTCAGTAATTCTCACAAACCCAAATTAGCCCTGTCCTCAATACAGCGAGCTGTTGTTTCTTTTTGGAGAGAATTTTATTATTCTGTTTTCCTCATGGCTTCAGAAAGAAAAAGCTTAGAGCAGCATTTGCAAATTGCCAGTAGGGAAATCCTTGATGTTTACCCCTGTTGAGATTGTCAAAAGATACCGAAAGCTGGAATCTGCACTTATGAAGTTAATGTTTTCTGGAAATTGCAACAATACAAAAGAAACCTTGCTCTCCATACGTGAAAAAGGACCTGGTCAACAGACTCAGTTTTAAATCTCTGTTCTGACTTCTTTCCCTGTCTTTGTGAACACTTGGACAGAAGGAACGTCTAGTTCAACCTGCACCCAAATGGACAGCTCCGGGGGTCTAAGTGGGTCAGCGGTAGCTGCCCCCGAGGAGCAGATTATTCTGCTTTGGTTTCTCCAAGGTCCGCAGGTTGCTGGTTTCATTCCATCTACTAAACGAGAATGCAGAGTGTGTTTACCAGGCCGCTTTGTGTCAGGGCAAAGTTGGGAACAGGCTCCTGCCTCTCAGGCATTGTCAGTGTGACTCATTCTTACCTTTAATTAGCTGTGATAATGAGCCTTCAATACCTCTAAGACTGAGAAAGAATTATTCTGCAAGGAAACTTCATATATGTTTTTTGAAAAGGCATTTATTCCATATTTCTGCTGACATGTTCCCACACCTTTGTGAGGAACTTCCTTTGAAGAGAATATAATCTAAAATTCAGTAAAATAATAACAAAAAGTCTTTTACATTTCTTAAAAGTATCATTTCCTTTACATGTCTATGAATACGAGGTAGTAAAAATTGATGAATAAACTGAGGGACATAGTTAAATATACGTTTTTAAACTACCAACACGCATGAACTGAGGTTTCCACCTTACGTGTACAGTCTGGCCTCCTTGGACGCTTCTCTGCCCTTATGAAGCCCAGGCAGACAAGCGTACTGTGCCCAGCTCACTGCTCATCCAAGGACAGAGACCCTGAGCTGAGCTGAGAAATGGCTCCGTCAAGGATGTTTTGAGGTCACACTTTGTCATAGATGCCCCTTTGGTGTGAATCTTACTGGTCATCCTCTGATTATCCTAGTTTGGAAGAAAGATGTCTCAGAATTTTTGGGGGGGTTCCCTGCAAATCGCTCACTTGGAGGTGGGAGTGACTGTTTCTCCAATGAGCTCATTCAGCTCTAAA
>NW_003852422.1:3164294-3216995 GCF_000181295.1 Otolemur garnettii
CCTCTTCAGAGCACATTCAGCTCTAAACGGGTCACAGGGAGAGCATGACCCCACCTAGGGTCCTCTTCGGTGCCACACTGTCCTAAGTGGTGCTGTGTGCGAAGGAAAGAAAGGCCGATGGCAATTTCTTAGGAGTCACTCATCTTTTCTTGACAGGGCAGGTTCTGAACCAGACCTGGGAGTCTCATGGACAAGCAATCAAGCTGGGCCTGGGGAGAGAAGGGCATTAATCAGAGCAGCACACTCAGCACCAGTGACGTCTTTGAGGATGTGCAGAATAGAACCCAGGGCAGCCCGGAGCCCCAGCTGCTGCCAGGCGGACTTCCAATCACTGAACTGTGAGTCATCAAGCCACCCCTCCTTCTCCAGCCCTGTGATCTTACAGGATCTGACGTGAAGACCAAAATGGCCACATGTGAAGTGTTTAAAATAATAATTTGGTACCTTTTGTTTTGATTTTACATGATGTGAAAAGTGAAAGGGCAGGTGATGGGTAATAGGAGGAAAGAAGGGGCGAGGGAAAAATATTCATGATGGATTAATTGCTTTCATCGTAAATGAACACCACCATCCTCGAGGGAACAGGGGTTCTCCTATTAGTGAGCAGTATGGGGTGTCAGGCACAAGGCAGTTCCGTCCTTACACGTGTCGTTTAGGGCTCTGCCTGTCCCAGTGTCAGCAGCAGGCTTCATGACAGTAAGAGCAACAGCACAGCGGCTCCAACCGCCTGTTCCTTCACTCCTCAGCCATCTGCTGAGTCCTTGTTGCCTACAGGCCCTGTGAGGGCTCTGGGGACCCAGAAGGAGGTGCCCTCCTCATGGAGTATATGCCCTGATGGAGCAGATAGTCAACAGACAGTAAACCCACAGCAACGCTGTGCCCTGTGTGGGGCACTCACGACACCCCACTATTCCCTCCAGGGCAGATGAGGACACTGACATTTAGAGAGACAAAGGCCAGCTCCTGTGTCAAGCAGACAGAGCCTGGGACCTTGTCATGCCTGCCCATGCCATTGTGGAGAGCAGGTGGTCATTGTTCCCCTGGTTCCTGCATGGTCCTGCAGATGGGCCTTACACTCTGTCACATGGTCCCTGTCATCCCCAGCCCTCACACAAATGTCTAGAGCAGGTGTTTCCTCTGTTCCCCGTGAGCCTCACACTGTAGTCATCGCCGCAGCATTGGTCCAGGCCTGAGGTGTTCCGGTGTGACGGGAGCCCAGCTGAGCGATCAGAGCTGAAATGGGGGTGTGTGCCTGGCTCTGGAAACCCGGGTGAGGAGTCCTTCTTGTGTCCACCACTGTGGCCCCCACTGAGACCTCCTCGTCTCGCCCAGCGGGGCCCCCTGAGTGGATTAGCACCACCGGCGGCAAGTGCTGCCTCTTTTACTTGTTTTTACACCCAAGAAGTGCCTAACAAATATTTGGGAACTGATTGATCAGCCTCGGCAGTTTCTGCTTCTTTTCCACAGCTTCCCTTCCTCTCCACTTCGGACACTTTCAAAACGTGTCCCCGATCCCACTTCCCTCCTGCTTCCTGCTGTATTTCCAGGAACACGATCATGTCCCCGAGACTTCTCACATTTGGCCACTTTGTGAAACCAAGCTGTTCGTGAGATGGAGATGCTGCAAACCTGACCAACTCTGGGGATCTTCACTCTCTACCCTAAGCCGAGCCAGGCTACCACCACCGTCGTCCGGATGGTTTGGTGGCCACACACAGCAGGGGTTGAATTCTGCCCTGAATTCTGCCAATGGAGCCTCTGACTAGGACCCTGGAGTATTTTTTTCTAATTTTCCCAAAGATGCCCTATCAACTACTGGTGGGCCTATATCCTCCAGCTTTATTTTTTTTTTTTTCAATTTTTATTTTTTATTTATTTATTTTTTTGAGACAGAGTCTCACTTTGTCACCCTGGGTAGAGTGCTATGGCGTAACAGCTCACAGCAACCTCACACTCCTGGGCTCAAGTAATTCTCTTGTCTCAGCCTCCCAATTAGCTGGGACTACAGGCACCTACCACAATGCCCGAATATTTTTAGAGGTGGAGTCTCACTCTGGCTCAGTTTGGTTTCCAATTCATGAGCTCAGTGATCTGCCTGCCTCGGCCTCCCAGAGCACTGGGATGACAGACGTGAGCCCCCGGGCCCTGCAACCCTGCACCTTTCTATCTGAGTATGAGCTTAACTGCAGTGTGAAAGATGGGTCAGAATGGAAGCACTGCGGCTGACGTGTGAGGGGCCCTGGTGAGGACACCGTGTCACATCTGCTCATAGGGCAGGGGACCCCACATGTGGATTGTGGATGACCACCTTGAAACTGTACGTCACCTGGGCAAAGCAGGAGTTTCTAGGGGCCTCCCTGGACCTGAGCCTTTGAGACCAAGGCCGAGACGTGCACTTTCGTCTGATTGCCGATCATTCTTGTGCACCTTTGGAACCTTGCTGTCTTCTGGGCAGGTGGGCTGCACACAGCAGAGGTTCAGAGAAGTGACTGACCGTGACCCGGAGCTCACGGAAGACTGGTAGACACAGAAGGTGTAGATGAGGCTCTGGGCCTGCACGAAGCAGACGGACTTGAATGTGGGGATTAGAACTGAGATGAGGGAAATGTTTCCACGCATTTAGTGATTAGAAAGAAGGGTGATATTGAACTATCATGAAATAAGGGTTATTTAGCAAATATTTTTCAATTGTACTGAAGGCCAAAACTTTTAATTTGATGAGGATTTTCTTTAACCTAATATGTTAACCTCTCTCTTAACAAAACGCTACTTATGATCTTTTATGTTTCACCAACAAGGACCTTTTCACCCACCTAAGAACACAAATGCATCTTACAGAAAGTAGTCTCCAGCAACAAAACCCTCTGACCTTTCCACAGGGGTCAAGGGCAACTGCCACCTTTTTAGAATCAACTGGAATATTCCTAACTGGCCAGGTTACCAAGCTGTGGGAGACAGCAGGGTCAGAGAACCATGAGGCCAGAGAAGGGGCCTCAGGTGGGGCACTTGGCCATAGGAGGGCTGGCAGAGGACAAAAAGGGAGTGTCCCCAGGGTGAAAGTCTGCAGAAGGCCTCGGGGGGCCGCCATGCTCCAGGCCCCTCTGCTCTCCTGAGAGCCCCTCTGTTGGGCTGGATGCCACCCCCTTCTCTTTGTCCAATTCCTTCATCTTGACCCGAATGCCTGGTGATTCCCAACTTTGCATCTGACCTGCCACCAGCAGCAGCCCACAGGACAGAGCGAGCAGGACCCGGTGGCTGTCTGACTCCATGGGGAAGACAGTGCAGAAACCTTTCTTCAGGGTCTTGCTGCTGTCCCACACGCCATGTGCTGCCCTTGGTGTCCCAGCTCCTGCCGGCTGCAGGCTCTGGGAAGGCGGATGCAAGGCCCCTGAATGTGGCTTCTTTGTCTCTGTTTATTTCTCCTCCTTGAGAAAAAGCTTTCCACGTACAACTGACAGATGCTGATGACTTTCTGCACCTCCCTGCCTGGCTTGGGCTTTGCCGTATCCTGAAACACTCTAGCCCTTTGTACCTTTCCGAAGCTGCGTGTGACCCTTGTGAGATCATTCTTGTGAGCAGGGGCATGGGCTTGTGGCGTGACGTGGGGCTCCACACTCTCATGAAGCAGGTTAAAATGCTGCCTTTCAGGGTTATGCTCACTTTGTCGGTGTGGGCATCTGGGTGTGGGAATTTCCCCCAAAGAAAGAGTTTTGTGAAGCTGATTTAACATTCTCTTATTGTAAACCAGTGCTTTAAAACATCAGGATGAAGAATATCCACCTGCCTGGGTTTTGTGGCTGGAAACATTAGTTGCCATAAGTCAAACACACCTGCAGTGCCCCAGGAAGATGAGGGCAAGTCCCTACGGGATGTGAGCTCTTTGTCCGAATCATCCTTCATCCCATCGCGTCCCCGTCACTAGGTGGGTTCTCTGTGCTCAACCAATTACTAGTGAGATTTTTCAGTAGCCTGGACTCTTCTGGATGATCACAACCTTAGGTCTTTGGATAATTTTTCTTTCCTAGTTACTATCTTGAGCAAAAAAGAACAGTTTCTTAACTGTTTATAGTTACCTGGTCTTGAAAGCAAAGCCTGGACGTTGCCTGTTCCCCCGTTCTGCCATGTAATTGAATTCCTGCACATCCCATTTTAGGTGGTGGCTGGCTGTTTCATCTTTGTTAACTTGTTGCCATCATTCAAATGGCCAGGCTAATTCCTGTGTGGCTTATTAAAGGTTTAGCAACGCTGTGAATAAATTAAAACAGAGAATTCCTTTTCCATGTCAGACTCATTCTCCATCCAACACCTCAGTGTATGCCTTTGAAATGTGAAATTCATTTAACTTTCCCCAAATTATCCTGGTTGTCATTTTTAACAGCATCTTGGAAATCATCTTAGAAGTGATAGAAACAACATGAAATGAAATATATTTCTATTACAGGACATCTTGTAGCAGGTGCTTAAACAACGAAGATACCATAAATAGCATCGCCAAAAACATACACTTAAAAAAATTCTTGATTTCTAACTTCAGATCGTAATGTTCTAATTTCACATCATTATGTTGAAATTAAGGCTATAAACATTATTAATTATGATTTCATGTCAAGCCCGTGCACGTTAATTTAGTGGTTGATGTCAGTTCTGGTATGGTACACATTCTTACCTAGAAAAGTTCCCAGATTCCTATGCAGCATTTATCTCTGCTCCAGAATGTGAGATTAGACAACTCAGTATTCTCGTAAACAGAAGAGATGCCCCAGTCGACACTGGGCTACATGCACATGTCCTTGTTCCCAGCAGGGCCCTACTCAGTCTGACTTTGTTGCAGCTCTGGAGGGATGTAAGTCAGAGTCAAGGCCATGGGGCAAGGAAGGGGCAGAGCCCACGGTGAGCTCCTTCCTGTAGGCTCCTGAGCACTTGCTAAATAATAATAATGGTCATCAGATGGCAACAATAATAATAGTGACTTGTGATATTTGAGTGCCTTAAAAACGCAGGCATGCTGTTAAGGGTTTCATAGGCATTTCCTTGTTTCAGTCTTGTGACAACCAGTTGAGGTAGGAATTATTATCATTCTCTCTTTCTGGAGAGGTTAATTAATCAGAGTGGAAGTTCCACAAAAGCAAGGATTTCTGTCTATTGACCCGGGCTCCCTGGGCGAGGCACACGGTAGGCACTCGGTGATCAAATAGTTGCTCTGGGATGAGGAGCGTGTTCGCACCACGGCACACACACACAGATTTCCATCTCAGCTCCTCTGACTGGGAATCCCGCTGCCCTCCTCCACTCAGCAGCCGGGAGGCTCTGCTCTGCTTCCCTGGTGATGGCGGTTGCCTCTTGTCAATCTTCATCTCAGAGCGTTAACAACTGAATTGCCATTTTCTTTTCTGGGGATCAGAACACTGTAATTCCTTTTCTCTCTATTTTTACTGGGTAAGGATCATTTTGAAGAGAAAAAGCAAACTGGGTGTGTGTCTAGGTAATATTTATTGAGCATCTATGACAAACCAGACGCTGCCCAGTGCCCGTTGTGTGCACGTGGGATAATTTTATTTCTTCAACAACCCATTGATCCTCTTGCTGCTTCTCTGAGACCATTGCTATTTTCCACATGGATGTTAGGAAGCTGAGCGTGGGGAGGTGCAGGAGGTTCCAGGGTCGCTAAATTAGGCCGGAGACTGTGTTCAACACTGAGCTCATGTTCTTTGCCCCGCAACACAGTCTCTTCCCAAGCAGTGTGTCCCACGCCACGTGGCTGGTGCTGGCTTTACATACCCATCACCACATGTTCCGATGATGTGATGTTTATCTGAACCTTATTCCCTAGTTTGGGGAATAACAGGGCGTGAGGAACCAAGGTCAGTCTGGGTTCTAATTATTTTTCAGATTCCATTCTGCTTTCTAAAAATCGGATGCAGAAAGCATATTTGTTTAAGAAATTGCTCCGTATTTGTCCTTATATTCATTGTCTATTTTTTGAGACTTTGAAAAAATAGTAATAAGAAGAAGTTAACTGATGACTCTATACCGAACCTCAGAGTCAAAGTATTCTATAATAGACGTACTCTTATTTGACAATGTGAATGTTACTTTCTTTGCATTATTATTATTGCTTAATATTTCAATGCAGCAATCGTCTGATTTCTTTTCTGAATGTATTCATCTTTGTTTGTTCTTTATGAGGTTTAGTCTTTATCTTAAACATTGTTATTGTTATTAAATTTTAAGCCCTTTTCATTTTGTGAAGGCAAAAAGTGGAAACCTAATACACACATGTATATGTAAAAAAAAATAGAAACAGGTCTGTCAGTTTTGTTTATCTTTTCAAAGAACCAACTTTTTGCTTCATTGATCCTTTGTATCGTATTTTTTGGATCTGAAAAAAAAGAAATTGCTCCAAATTTATTTGACATGAAAATGTAATAGAAATTTTGATCTGAAATAATAATATTAATAATAATATTAATAATGGCTTTTAATACAATGCTTTCTATCTGCTGTGTTAACTGCTTTACAGAGGGGTAACTTGAACCACCATATGGGAAACAGCCTATAGTTAATACTTTCTGCATGTGAGGAAACCAAGATAGAGAGGGTGAAGCGATTTGCAGAAGGTCCCATGGCTGGTCATCCAGTGAGTGGCTGTGGGGTTGGAGGGGTTCAGCCTGTTCCTTCTGTCTGCCTCCAGAGATCATGGCTTCAAATTCTCCTTTTTTTTTTTGGCCTCCTAATCAGTCTGTAATAGCAGCTGCAATGGCTTAAATGGGGGTGAGGGACAACCATGGCTCCGAGACTTCCAGGTATTTTTACATCTAGATCAGAAGTTAATGCTGTCCCTTTCTTCCCCTAACAGTGTCAGGCTCTGGCCTAGACTTCAGCAGGAGAGTAAGGACTGTGACCGAGCCGTGGTCTTCGAGCAGTGAGCAGCCTGAGCCCAATGGGTAATCACTGGTGCTGGAGATGGCCAGTGATAGTGATTTGCACAGATACTTTTAGAGAAAGGTATGGGACTCTGCAGGTGTGGTATGTCACACCTGCTCTTACCCAGGAGAAGCCTCCACGTGTGTTTCATTGGGGTCTGCTGTTGACCCAGGCTCCCTCCCTAGCACCTGCTGCTGTGCTTGGCTGGCTCAGTGCAAGGGCCAGCGTTCTACAGGGTTTTTAAATGTGGGCTTGGAGAGGCTCGTTTTCATTCTCTTGAAGCAAAAAATGAAAGAGTTTTGGAACCTGATAGAGCTAGGAGCTGTCATCGTTCCTATTTTCTGTCTGGTCAAAGCACTTGCAGAAAAAGAGAGTAACACAGATGGGCAGAGAGGAGCAGAGCGGTGAGGTCGTGTTGAGAGCTCCGGACGTCCTGGTTGAAAGTGTGGCTGTTCTCACCTGGATCCTAATCCTTGGTGTCCACTTGCAGCTCCCAGTCCCAGATCCTTACCATTAATTTCCATTTTTGCTTATTCTAGGCTATGTGGCTATGTGCCCCTCCTAACCCCAGGAACCCGTTTATCCGTTTATGCAGTGTGTTAACCTTTACATAACAAGAACATCCCTACTTCCTATTTTAGTTCATTTGGCGCCCAAGAATAAAATAGACAATAAATCCCCTATTTATTCAGCTTTTTACTCACTGGCTATTAGAAACCACATTCTGGCTCAGTCCTGCCTCCTCCTGGAAGACTTTGAGATAACATTCTGCAGTACCAAAATATTGTAGGTTTACCTTAAAAGGTAAATGATTTTCAGGGGTGTAATTTCATGGAAGAGACTTCACTTCTGGGCATAGAACAGGGTTAGGAGGAGAATGTGGGAACTCCAATTTAGGTTGCCAGCTATGGGTAAATATAAACTGATATGTTTGTCACCGTTTCTGAAGGGAAGTGTACCATTCACATTTTAAATTTAGTAGAAGTGCTTAACATTTTCTATGTATGCACTCATTTAAATATTTATACAATTTCTGTTCTACACACACTACCACCAAATTACAATATTTATAGGTAAAAGATGGCTCAAATTACTTTTTGAAGGAGTACATTAATTTAAACTTGAACGCGCAGTTACAATTCAACATTTTCTAGAGCAAATATTGAAAGTATAATAAAATGATACATTTTAATTAGAACTCAAAAAAGCATAGTGATAGCAATGCTTGATAATGATTCAAGTCTATTTTAGAGACACAAGTACGAGCCATGCAAACATATTTAAACACATCTCTTCTACTATATATAAGATGTTAAGTAGTTTGCAGTCTGCAAACACCATCAACCACAGTGTATTCAGCGTAATTAGGCTACAGAAACAAACATTTAACAGAATATCTTAATTTATGCTTGAGAAAAGCAAGATGAAAACAAAAATCAGATGAACACCAGATTTCTTTGCAATATCTTTGAAATAGACGTCAATATTTTTCAGAGTACAGATTGGGCCACAATAACAAGGCAATACTGCCTTCAAGGCATTGGAAACCCTTGGAGTCCAGGGAGGCCAAAGACAAGAAGTGGAGAGAATCTTTCTTTTCGGATCCTCATGGGACAAGCACTGCTGGGGCATCATGTAAGTTAAGCTTCATCTTACACAAATTAATAGCAAGATTTTTTTTTCTCTCTCTCCTTCCTTATTTTCTTCTTTTTAAGTCCTTATAGTTGTTGAACACAATTCTAAAATCAGAAAAATCTATGAATTGATAAACACTTGGTTATTTTTCTATAGTTTCTGTCAATTTCAGTACTACTATTTTGTAATTTTTCAGCCATGATGGGTCCCACATTCAGGCCAAATGGAAAGGAGCGGGCAGCCTCGTGGGGAGGAGCAGCACAAGCTTCTCTGGGCACGGGGTGGACGTCTGTTGTTCTTGCCAGTGTAGCTTCTCATCTCTCAGTTTCACCTGGGTGTAACCATGACAACACACCTTGGTTTTCCTAAGGAAGGTGGCCTGACGGTATCATTACAAAGAACAGATCACAGAGACTGGGGCAAAGCGCTCTCTTCCCCTGACCCAGAACACCAAGTGGCCAGCCTATTAGTCTGCTGTTGGTTAAGAATTAATTCACCCATAACCTCTAAAGGTTTGGGAGGCGTATGGACCATGCCACCTGCGAGGTGTTCCTTGGACGGCATGGCAATTTAGTGACACCTGTGATTTAGTGGGTGTTTGAAAGGCAACTTCTGCAGGGGTTTTAACTAAAGCCACACTAAGTCTGTTTTATTCATTAGGTGAACTCCAGAACCTGTTTGTTAAATTCATTTTTGTGTAATCATGACCAGACTTAAACTTGGGATTAATGTGAAATAAGCACTTTTTTTGACAGTAGGGATATTTTTCTGTCTATATTATCAAATTTTTTCCTAGTCGGGTAGCATTTTATGCGTCTCTTGAGTGTCCTCCAAACTCCCACTCTTAATGGTGTGTTCATGGTGAAATTGATGTGTTATTGCATTGGCACTCCATGTGCTATTATAATGTTTTAAGGTTGTAAACCATTTTTAAGTCTGTGTGTGTGTGTCTGCGTGTGTGAGAGAGAGAGAAAAAGAGAGAGGGAGAGAAACAGAGAATACCTACGTCTAACTAGGGTAATATAGCACCACTAATTATATTGATCTAATTAATCTAATTAAATTGCAGCGTGATATAATTTTGTACATGTCATTTGTCTACATTAACATTATGTAAACCTATTCTGCCTGTCCATGCATTTTATATGCCGTATTTTCTTTCGTACCTCAAGGGCTTTGGGCATTGGGGCAGGGTAGAATTCATTTCAATAGCTTAGTAAAACAGGATGTTGAAAGTCTGGGAGAAGCAGAGATGAGCAACAAAGGCCGGCACTTTCTGTCCTAGTGCGATTTCAGAACATTCAAAGTGCTGGTATGTTCTGCAAAAAAATCAGTTTTCACTCCCACCCCACACACTGTTTTTTATTTTATTCATGTACCCTACAGCATCTGTTTGGATAGTCTCTTGTTTTACTATTGATAGAAGGAATGGAATATATACTGTATGTGTGTGTGTGTCCATAAAGCTGGTGTGCAACTTACTATGCTAAAATAATTTAAATTGTGCACAGGCTTTGTGTCCACTCTGTGTATTTGCACTGGGTATGGAATACGTATTTGTGAATATATCGTGTGTGTAAATCCAAACACACATATGTATAATTGCATTAGGTTACCATGGTTTAGATTATCTGTGGAAAATTTAGAATATTTTAAACTAAACTTTAAAAATTTAGAATGCTTCATTGTGGAAAAACAGGTGAAAAGAATGAATCAAAGTTAATAAAATGTTACAAAGATAAAAATAATTGCTAACACTGATAGCGGAATTATAATTTAGTAGAAATTGTCCTCAGACTAGATACTAATCTACTTATAGTAACCTCCCCCCCAAGACAAGTGCTAACATCTTACTACGTTCACAGATGAGGAAACTGAGGCACGGCTCTTTAACTTGCTGAAGTGTTGGCCACGAGGCAGCCCCAGAATGGCAATGTGGACCCAGGCCACCTGCCTTCACCCGCCCAAAGCTGAGCTCTCACAAATAAAGTTGCATAGTCTTGAAACAAAATAAATTCTGCTCTTCAAACCCAGAATATCAGCACAATGAGACATTATGTAAGTTTTCTTTAAATAAATTCCACCAGAAAATAAGCCCACTTAGTGTATGCCTCTGAGAAACTGTCTAAACCAAACATTTAGAGTTTTCAGACTGGCTGATGTGGCAGGAGCAAGTGGGAAGTAGCTGGTGAGATTTTTTTTTTTTTTAATACCATGACTTGAAAATAAAATTAAGTGGCCTCAATTACTTATTAGTAGAGAACTTTCCTGGTCATCGTGGAAGCTTGGAGGTGATGGGAGGTGGGAAATATCTGCCCTGGAAGCTGCAAGAAAAGAATGAAGCAGGTGCAGAAGCCTGGGGAGTCTGACGAGATGTAACTATAATGGGGACGCAGGACACCCACCTTGCAAAGCAGTTCCCCAAGGAATGAAGTAGCCTCAAAGGAAGTTAAGGGAGCCAGGAACTCTATAAATCACCTAGGAAGGAGACAGGGTGCAAGTGTTTAGCTTGTAAAGCTTATAGAATAAATATTTCATTTGAAGTCTTGTTTTTCTTTGCTGATTGATGACATTCATGGGAGTCCCGGAGCTCAGCTCTCACAAGGCCGTGATGAGCAGTGACAGGTGGTGGTGCACCAGTCAGCTCCTGCTGTGTAACAAGCCACCCACAGCCCACTGGCTGGAAACAGCAACTGCTTATCCAGCTCACAAGTGTGACCGTCTGCTCTGGGCAGGGCTCTACCCATGGGGATGGGCTGGCTCTTGCATTTGAGGTGGGTTGTGGTTCCCATGGAGGCAGGAAGTGATGAGGGACCTCATTTGTGTGTGGGGCATCCAGCGGGCTAGCCCAGGCACGATCACATGACACCAGGCTCCCATAGCACATCACTTCTGCCACAGTCTGTTGATGGAAGCAAGTTGAGGTGTGACGATCCCAGGGGCGGCTTTACTTTTGATAGCAGTTGCTGCAAAGGGCTGCAGTGCCTTTGTGATCCACTCAGTGCAAGGCATTCAGCAAAAGCACTGGAAGTCAAGTTTCTGGAGTAAGAGGTTTTCCTAGAGTATAAGAGGCACTTCAGCTGAGCAACAACAAATCAATCGCTTGATCAGTCGACCAACCCAACATAGCTAATATCGAATAAAATTAATGGAAACCTGTGGCAATATTGCTTCTTTAGTATCTTTTCTTCGGGCATGAAAACTTCTATTCTGAAGGATTTCTTCTGGTTGTACCTTGGGAGTACTCCCCGCCCCAATCTCTAGTTTTTATTAGAATGTGTTGACCCATCCTCTCCTTCCCAAAGTGGACACATTTCCCATGGATGATGATAAAATCTTAGTCCCTATGGTCACAGGGACTTTTTCATGGTTTAGAAAATAGCCTAAACTGGGAAAATCAGAATTAATGTTCAGATACTGGCTTCTACTGAGCTTGCTAGGGTGGTGGAAGGTAAACTCGATGCTCTCAGGAAAGGCCTGCCTGAGGATGAAGAATCAGGAGGAGTCAGCCCTGGCCAGACCGTGCACACAGACCCAGAGCTCCCGCTGCCCTAGGAGCAGACACACTGCTTCACTAGGCCCTGGCCAGTTCAATTCCAGTGTCTGTCACTTGGTAAGAAGGGTCCTAATATATGAGAAATAAAAGGTAAGACAAGACAATGAGGTAGATTAGATGAAGTTAATAATATAAAAGGATATCTATGAAATGAGCAAATAAGTTACAATTGGGGATAAAAATTTCAATGGAGTTTAATAAAGAAAAGATCAGAACATAAATATAAAACTAGTATATGAAAAACATTTCAGGATGAAGAATGAAAAACAAACAAGATGTGTTCAATAAAAAAGAGAGGCGAGAATGAACAGGCAGAAGCTGCAATTAGAAATACGACTGTGGAAAGTGAGTTAAAACAACATGCTAAGATCTGATTCTCAAAGCAAGGTTTACTGATACTAGTCCAAATTATTAAGCAGTTGAGTTTCCAAAGAGAGGAGATAAAAGGAAGCGAAAAAGGAAATAATACAAAAGTCTACATAGGAAAGTAACAATTGCAGTGACCATTACAATAAAAATATTGTTTACCAAATGAAAGGAAGGCAGGGCTACCCTCCACGCGTCAGATACCAAGGAAGGAGAGGACAGTGTCTCTCCTGGGGTGCAGAGGGGGCTCGCAGGGAGGGGAGAGGGAAGAAGTGCCAAGAACTGTGGGCCTAGCAAAATTGTGGTTCAATAATAACATCATAGAAAGGTGAAATTATTAAAAAATGTTATTTCCTATAGTATTTCCTTAAAAGCAAATTAACTTTGAGAATTACAAAAAAAACTATGCCATTAATTGTATTTTAAAAGCAAGAATAAAATGAGTGGCATATAGGCTTATGGCAAGTGTTGGAACAAATGTGCAATTGGAGAACAATTGTGTTTTTTTTTTTGCCAGGGCTGGGTTTGAACCCATCACCTCCGGCATATGGGGCCGGTGCCTTACTCCTTTGAGCCACAGACGCCACCTGAGAACAATTGTTACGGTTAAAAATCCTATTCAAAATGAAGCTAATCAATTAAAACTTAAGAAAATATGTTGTATATCGATATGCATGATTGTGAAATAAAAAATGAATCTGCCAGTCCAAGAGAATTTCAACAAAAAAGGGAAGAAAGTGAGAAACTAGGAGCAGTATTGTTTGATTGGTAAATCTTCCATAGGAATAATAAACAATTATTTTCTTCTTGAGGTTGATATAGTTTAACATATTTTCTCAATAAATAAAGTGAATCAATTTCAGAAATAAAAATCAGATATGTAACCACTCAATTTCTAATTAATAATTGAAAACTTTGTTCAAACATCCACAAGATAGAAAAATAGAGGATAAAACTTGTTGAAATAAATTCATGACACCATTTTTGGAAGGAAGTATGGAGAATCCTCAAAAAACTCAAACTAGACATCCCATTTCATCCCTTAATCCCATTACTGGGCATATACCCAGAAGACTAAAAATCATTTTATCATAAGGACATTTGCACTAGACTGTTTATTGCAGTTCAATGTATAATCGCCAAATTGTGCAAACCACCTAGATGTCCATGGATGCAGGAATGGATTAACAACCTGTGGTGTATGTATACCATGGACTACTGTTCAGTGACTAAAAAAGATGATGACTTGACATCTTCTGTATTAACCTTGTTGGAGTTGAAACACATTCTTAGTAAAGCATCATAAGAATGGAGAAGCAAGAATCCAATGGACTCCATTCTGGTATGAGGACAACTGATGCTAGTATGTGGCAGGGGGTGGGGGAACGGGGAGCAGAGAGAGGGATGGAGGGAGGGGTGGTGGGTCACAGTGTGTGACACACTTCTGTGGGGCAGGACACAACTGTAAGAGGACTTTATCTGACAGATGCAAGCGTACAACCTGGTTCTTTGTACCCTCAATGAATCCCCAACAACAGTAAAAGAGAAAAGAAATCTGTGACAAAAGTACTGATAGTGACAATAAATACAGGTGTTTACCTTTTGAACTGAAAGATATGAATGATCAGAGAAAGTCAAAATATAAAAGCTCACAGTGTTTCTTTACATTATTAGTCTGTACCGAATACCTACTGTGTGCTTGTTCTAGGTGTAATATATGCAGCAGGAAACAGAGTAGAAAACAGTCCCTGCTTTGGGGACATGCATTGTAAGGGGGTTAAAAAACAATAAACATAGACATTAAAATATAAAAAAATGTTAGAAAGTGATAAGTGATACAAAGAAATAAAGCCAAAGACAAGGGGGAGAGTAGAGGGGAGGTGCATTTGTACTAAAACAGCAGCTGTCACTGTAAAGCTGTCTTTTGAACAAGGCTTGGGGGTGAGGGAGTGCTCAGATAAACTGGAGCAGGTGCAGCTGGAGGGGAAGTTCAAAGGCCCTGGGGCAGGATGGTGCTTAACCCCTGGTGGCTGGCGAGGGAGGTGTGGATGGCAGAGCCGTGGGAGGTGGAGTCTCAGGTGTGGTGAGGTCTAACTTATCATGGGCCTTTTGTTATTACAGGTGAAATGGAAGGCCAGGACCTAACATGCTTGTTCGTGGAGTGCTCTGGCTGCTGGGTAGTAGCAGACTCAGGAGGGGAGAGGGCAGGTCAGGCTCCTCTCCTTGTTTTTGATGGTTCTTGTCAATCCTCGGCCTTTGTGTCTTGTAGCTACATCACTCCTATCTGTGTCCATCTTCCCAGGGTCATTTTTCCTCTGTGTATTCTCCGTGTCTCTGTGACCAAATCTCCTGCTCCTTCCCTTAGGAGGGCTCCAGTCATGGGATCGTGCCCATGATCAGTGTCGTTAGTGATGACGCTCATCCATTGTGATGCCATCTTAACTGGATCCCATCCTCAAGACCCTGTTTCCATATAAGTTCATACTCAGAGGAACCATGGTTTAGGATATGGAGACATCTTTATGGGGAATACAATTTAACCCAGGGCAAAACATAAGGAACTTTTTATGGAGGGATGAGATGTGGGATGTCAGAGAGAGAAGCCAGACAGGATACAGGTTTGGGCTCCATCAGGAAGAAGTGTGGAATTGCTGCGGACTGAGACAGCAGTGACCATGGGGACAGCCCATGGGAGGATCTAAAGGTTTTTTCCTTGCTTTTCCCCTTTAATGAGGTGCAGCTTTTGGGTGCCACTGTGTAGATGTTGAACAGATGGTTGATGGTAAGGACTGAATATTGATAGGGATGGATGCAGTTCTGGACTCTCCAACATAGGTGAGGGAGGGGATAGGCAAGAGGTCATGGGGGGCCGGGAACAGAAGCCCAGAGAGGAAAACTTGTGATACACCGAGGCTCTCAAGCAGTTCCTACCAGTCCTGAGGGCATGCTGCTGGACCTCAGGCACAACCTTCTCTCTCATCTCTCCCGTGGCTCAGAGCAGCTGAACTTTAAGGGCAAGGCCCCCCAAATCTAAGAATGAACCAGGATAAAAAAGAATGAGGACAAAGCAAACAAATACACAACAAGTTTCAAAATATCTGAAATTAAACTAGAAAACAGAATGAGTAGATGTACTTTATATGAATGAGTCGACTTTCATGACAGTGGACAGAAATGCACAGGCAGACTCGATGGTCATTATGAGCTCTGTACCCAGTGACACAGTGTTATAAAGCAAGAGTGGGTAATGGTAGAGGGAGAATAGCAGGGGGTAGAGTAATACACATCTTTCTTTCTCTCTATGTATAAGGAAGTCAACATTCGATGTAATTGTTTGGTAATGTGTTGAGTTCTGCTACCCCAAGACAGGACATGCTTTCTTTCCCTGGTGCCCATGGAATATTCACCAGCATTCATCATGTGGCCAAAGCTCAATAAGTTTCAAAAACTGAAAATGGAAAGCCTCCTCATACATGTACACAATTTCTCTAATAAATATGAACAATAGAGGAATACTTAAGGATCAAAGTAATCCTCCTTAATCTTCTTCACACGAAGGACTTTAGCCATTGGAAGTGAAATGAAGATTGAAGCCACATGGAGATTCATTTCTCCCCTAATAGATTCTATGTTTAAAATACATAACCAAAAATATAAGAACAAAATGAGGGAAGTCCTAACACTTTCATATACAGAAGAGCCTCCTTAGTTGACTGGCTTTCTACACTGACCACCTCCTTAAGTTGATGCCTTTTCATAGAGCAGACATGCTCCACATGACATCTCAGAACAGCCTCGATCCTTATGTCGACCTCCTCCACATGTTGACCAGTTTGCTACAGTCCCTTGGGTGATCAACTTATAGAGGTTCTACTGTACCTGGACCTTTAGAGATAATTTGTCAGTACCTAACAAAATTACATATACCTCTACCCTCGGCCCAATGAAAATGTCTCTAAGAATCTGACTTGAAGGTACATCTCCACAAATACAAATGAACTCAATGCAAGGTTGCGCAGTTTTACAAACGGAATATCAGAAGCAGCCCCAATATTCAGAATAGTTGGCCTACTCAGTGAATTATGATTTACTCCACAAGGGAGTATCAGCCGGCTTCAGCAGGAATGAGGAAGGCCCCTTTGTGCTCATTTCCTGATACACATGACGTGAAAAGGAAAATCTGTAAGAAGGCTGTGCTGTGTTTTGTACGAGGAAGGGGAAAAAGTGTGATGGGGATGGAAATGAAACCCTTCAGTTTAATTTTGGTTTATGAACCATAGAATATAAATTTAAAAGGAAAACAAAGTTACATAAAAAATAGATTCAAATCAATTAACCTAACTGCATATTCACCTGAATTATTTCACGTTACATTTAATATAGAACTCTATGGCACAACCATATCAGAAAATGTCCTTAAAAATAAATCAATAACTATCAAGTCGTCTTAATTTTGATTCAGTATATTTATGTGTAGGAAATATGATGTCGAAGTAGTGAATTTTAAATACTGTACATATACTAAATAATACAGAAAATCCTTCTATCATGAACCATATCTGTGTCGGTGTGAATTATCTGCCTGCTGACTGTCTGTGTCTATTCCCTACACTTTCTGCAGATTAGACCTATGAGCACTAACCCTTTAGTAGCAATGAGAATCTTTTGTACCCAGATTATGGTTACTGACAACATTCCATATTAAAAGGTCCTTGAGGATAGTTGTTCTTCAAAGCAGATAAAATATAAAATGGAAGGTGAGCCCAGGAATCTTGTGCCAAAAAGTAAGGAAATGGCTCTAGGCTAATAGAGAGTCACAAAAAAGTAATGGGCCAGATGGAAATGAATCTTACTAGTTAAATTTAGGAGTAATTTGAGCAGTAACAAGAATGGCCATATTTTATTTAAAAACATTGAATACATAAAAATCTATGTCCATAAAGATACTCATAATATACATTGAAAGAGCAAAAGATAGAGAGAAAGATTTCAAATGCTTCCCTTGTCTGTGACGCTTTCTTCTTGCTACAGCCCCAGTTGAAATAATTAGTTCAGGCAAGGATCATAATTAGATGCCAGTGTCATAGATTATCTTTCTCCCCGGATTATTTTCTATCTTCAAAATGAAGAAAAGAACTTTGACAAATGATTAAACTTTGTGTCACTAACAGTGGACAAGCAGACAGCCCCTGCCTCCCTGTGTGTTACAGCATGAGACGCCTCAATGCATGCGAAGTGTTCCTGCCAGCAACGTTGAACCTGAGTCTAAATAAGCCTTCACACCCAAGTTCACGCGTAGTGTAAATATAAGGAATAGAAAGTTAAACAACAATCTTGAGATAAATCCAGAATGTGGAACATTTAAAAATATGGAAAATTAGGCAAAATTTATCTCTTTGAAAACATATGTCATGTGGGAAATAAAGACAGTGGTGACCTGTTCTAGATCAAAGAGATTGAAGAGACATATTTCATTCTATGAGTTCAGACAATTTATCCTAGAAAAAATGCCACATGCCTCTTTGCTGAACATCACTACAGTCACCACTGAACTTCTCCTCCAGGATGAGTTTGTGAACTTAATTTTCAGACCTTCTTATTATCACAGCTCTGATATCTATTCCAGGAAGAGTTCCAAAATTGCTTTCAAGGGTGGACTAGGCACTGGCATTGGTGCATAGCTTCCCAAGGGCAGCGCTTCAAAGGGGACCACAGCGATATTTAGCGATGAGGTGTGTAGAACTGTTTCTAGGACGAGTTTGTGAACTTCACTGTCCCAAATTCATATATAACACACAAAACTTTGTTCAGAATGTAAGTCAACTATTTAAAGAGCTTGTAAGATATAATTAGTAAAATATGGAAAATTTGAATATACACCATATATTTCATGATACTAGGATTATTGGTAATTTTATTATGACTTGCTCCTATATTGGAATATGTCCCCTTTTTATGTGTGCTAAAGTGTTTATTGATGAAGCCACATGATATCTGCAAATTGTTTAAATAAAAAAAATTAGATTAAGAAAAATGCAAAATATTCACTGTGAATTAAGTTGGTGGGTATGTTTTCATCATTTTGTCAACTTATGTACTTTTAAAAGTTGCTATTATAAATATTGAAAAATAGACTGCAGCATGCAACTTTGTTAATGAAAAAATTATTTCATGGGAAAAGAACAATTTACTAGAAAAATATAAATTGCTAAGATTATCTCAGGAAAAGTTAAAAGGCATAAAATAAATAAATAAATAAAATAACTATTAAGGATTCACCACCCAGATTGTTTCTACTTCACCACAAAGAAATGAAAAATGTTATGAATTATAAACTATCACAGAACATTTCCAAGGCATGAAAATATATTAAATTTATTTTATAAATATTTTATAATCTGATATCAAACTTGTCATATATAATCTAATTTGTATATTCCTGTGGAAGCCACATCTGTTCTGGGGTCGGTCAGAACTTCTTCATATTCTGACCTTACCATCCAATAGATACTGAACCTACTTAAACATTTTTCCTTATATTGAAAAGGAACATGAAAAAGTATACTTAACTTATATTATTATGCAGAAATTAAAGAAGACGGAGCATTTAACACTTAGCCTGACAGTGATAAAAGCTGGTTACAATTATAAAAATGTTAAAGGAAAAAACAACATTTAATAAAAGTTAAAATATGTTTAATAAAATGTACTAACCTTACAAATTAAACTATAAGCTCTTTGTGTTACCTGAGAGTAAGAAGATACTGGGAAGAGTGTGGCAATTTTAAGCTAAAGGACACTGTTGTCTATATACGTAGTGTGCAGTGTACTTGATTAAAAGCCAAGTATTAGAAGAATGTGCAAGAAAACAAAAAAGGATTTTCATTATTGTTACTATTTAGTGTTGTCTAAAAAGCATCAGCCATTGTAATAAGATAAGAAAAACAAATAAAAGTACCTCATCAGAAAGTGAAGGACAGATATCATTATTTTTAGATAAATATTATTTGTCTAAAATACTTCAGGGAATCAAGGTAATGTCTTATGAATGTATCACCTTTTTTTCTGATTCTCTGCTTTCATAATGTGTTTTCTAATATGTTTTCCCCGGAATGATGTATGTGTGGAATAAGTCACATATTTAAAAAGTGGCTCAAAGATCAAATTTGTATGAGGCTTGGGCCAACCTTGTTAGGCCCCTTCTTGGAGTTTCTCAATGGACATTTAGTTTATTAAATGTTCTTCAAAGGTCAATATGTCAAGGTGTTTACAAAGCTCTCAAAGATGTAGTTCTGATTATTTACTTAATTAAAAAATATTTATTTAGTGTCTGCCCTTGTGAGTTTATGGGATAGAGACACAGAAATTATTCCCATAACAGCCAAAGCAAAGGTGAAATGGCAGCTGTGATGATACCGAGGAACACATGTAGGGGCCTAGAGACTTCCCCTGGGTGGGCGAAACTCGGCGAGGAACTTGTCACCTGGAGAGAAGACTGTGTGAAAGGCCTTCTGTAGGGGGCAGCAGGTGGGCACGAACTCTGAGGGGGCCTGTCCAGGAGGGTGAGAGCAGCAGGAGAGCCAGCTAATGGCAAAGGTGGAGAGAACCTCCAGGCGATTTCAGGGGAATGTGCCTTAATTCTAGCAGCGATGGGAAACCATTAGAAGGACCTCAACCTGAGGCTGGAAGGCTAAGATCAAAAATTTTTTTTTTTGTAGAGACAGAGTCTCACTTTATCACTCTCGGTAGAGTGCTGTGGCGTCACACTGTTCACAGCAACCTTCAACTCCTGCGTTTAGGTGATTCTCTTGCCTCAGCCTCCTGAGTAGTTGGGACTATAGGCACCTACCACAATGCCAGGCTACTTTTTTGTTGCAGTTTAGCTGGGGCCGGGTTTGAATCTGCCACCCTGGGTAAATGGGGCCCGTTCCCTACCCACTGAGCCACAGGTGCAGCCCAGATCAAATTTTTTTTATGGGTTACTAATTTTGATTGAAAATGACCTGATAATAAAATAAAGGACTCATTAAAAAACAGACACTTAGACAAGAAAAAAAATTAGATAAGACTGTGACCTGCAACTGTCTGAATAATTCCAGAAGTATCAAGGACATTTTAGTTATGTTCAGAGAAAAGAGATTTGGGTACAAATAGAACTGCAGCTTGGAGCCAGTGACATAGAAAAAGCAAAACATCTCTGTGTCTATTTTGCCCTTGTCTTCTCTGACAAGGAGAATAATTCTCAAACTGAAAAGGGTAAAAATAAATGTGGCTTCCAGGTAGCTGAAACGAGGCTTCCAGGTAGCCTGGTGAAGGGATTGATGGGGAGTGCTGGCAGCTCTGACGTCCTGACTGTGTCTGCAGCCCTGGACATGGAGGGACTGGACAGGAGCGTGTGAACTCTGGTCAGGAAGGACAGGGCCTGGAAGGAAAGGGATGCACAGAGATTCTGATTTTGGAAAAGAGTAACGAAGAAGGCAGAATTACACAGAGATGGGTGAATTTGATTTCAATCCTGAGCAAATTTCATGATGCATTTTTAAAAGGTCTGTAAATACACAGGCTAAGATTTCATTGCAGGGAGCCAAAGGAAGTTTATGAAGAACAAATGATTGTGGATTAAACTCAGTTCCTTTGTTAAAAAGATTATGAAACTGAACAACCAAGAGGACCAGGAGGGAGCATGCTCTCCAGGCCAGGAGACCATTTATGCAGCCCAGCTGCCCAAGGGCTGCCACTGCTTCCTGAGGAGATGCCTCAGGAACTAACTCAAGGGCTGTGTGTGGCAGGGAGGAGAGAGCCCATGCTTTCCATCATTCTCTTCCTTGAGCAGCAAGTCGCCCCACCAGTCTGCCATCCTAGCCGGAGCACATGTGTTCTGGCTCCCTGCCTGTGAGTCCCTTAGAAGCTGTCTCAGCTGTCAGGCTGGCCGACTGTGGCGAGATGGCAGTGCTGGTATTCCAGGGTCCTTATTTACTAAGTAACAGCCCCACGGTGCAACAGTAGTGCTGCTGGCAATGAGGATCTGCCAAAGAGAAGCCAAATACTTGCCAAGGGGAACTCGCTGATTGCTTATTGGGCCTAATTTATAAATTAAGCTTTGTCATAGGTGTGTATGTATCGAGCAAATGTACTCCACGTAGGAGGAACCTGTCCCCCAAGATAAGGGGGAACTTCTGTATTTAAACATCGAAAACTCCTTATTTGTTTGGGCCATTAAACCATATTGTTAAAACAGCTTACCTTGTACATGGACTAAATCACATGTCTCAGAAACTCTTAGAAATCAGGCTTATTATACATAAGTAAACAAATACACAGATACTAAATGAATATATATGCAAAATATACTGATGTTCATTTTCTGAGCATTATCTCCTGTAAGACCATAAGGTTTTGCCATATATATATATATATATATATATAAAATTTATTTATTTATTTATTTTGCAGTTTTTGGCCATGGCCAGGTTTGAACCTGCCACCTCTGGTATATGGGGCCGGGACCCTACTCCTTTGAGCCATAGGCGCTGCCCACCTTATTTATATATTTTTTAATGGGTTGATACAGAAGTTAAAGCCATGCATGACGGGAAAACAAAATTAAAATACAAAAAAAGAGTTTAAAACTTTGGAGCAATAAGCTTAATCAGATCTATTCATTTTAAGAGAAACATGAAGTTTTTTCTATTCATTGCTAGAAACGAAGTACATCACGAACAAAGAAGGAAGAAATACTCCATGACGGCGGACATTTCTACAGTAGTATCAACGGCGACACCACAAATCTCAATACGAGTCCAAAATGAACGTGGGCTCTCGGGAGGGCAAAGAGGAAGATCACTGGGTCTTCATTCGGGGACGAGCCCCACCTGGGATGGTGGAAGGTTCGCTCCTCAGTCGGCACTGCGCTCTGTATTTCAGAAGAAACGTGACTGTCAGACACAAGCGCACGCTGGACGAGCGTCACCATCCTGCATGGGCATGTCCCACGGAGAGAGTTCCCAGTCCCCAGCTGGGGGTCATCCGAAGCTCCGTGGTAAAGGATGGAGCCGGTGACTCCTCCAGAGGCTGGGGCAGGCCAGTTGAGGGTCACGATGCAGCCCGGAGAGTCTCGCCCTCAAGAGCAGAGCAGGAAGGAGATGCAGCGACGGCGGTGACCTTTGAAGTTGTCCCCCCAGCTTGAGCGAAGGCCGTGTTTTCCCAGCAGACCCACAGGCTGGAGAGACTTGCTCCTGTCATCCTCTCTTGTCTAAGAACCGTTCCCCCAAACCCAGTCTTTCAAAGCAACATGCTTTTTATTATCCGTATCTCTCACTGGGGTTCTCACTGGCATTTTAGCTGGTGGCTGGGACAGTCCAGGAGGCAGGCCCAAGACAGCTCCAATCTCAGCTCTGGCACCCAGGTATAGACGGCTGGAGGACTGGGCGGCCTGGGCCCCACTTGAGGTGCTCTGAGCCTCTGTGTCTGGCCTCTTCCCAGGGCAGTCAGCTGCCGGGGACCCCGCACACCAGGCAGGGCCGCAGTTCTCCCCTGGCCTGGTCTGAGCTGGCCACTCCTCAGTCCATCCTCCTCTGTCTGCCAAGGCACCGTCCAGCCAGCCCAGCTTCCAAAGGAAGGGGAATAGAAATCGTTTCCAAGCAAGAGGACTACCAGGTATCAAAGGATTTGTGGCTGTATTTAATTTACCACAGAGGTCAGGAGGATGAGCATTAGGAAAGAATTATTAGCTTTGTGTGATGAAGACATTCAGGGACTACTGAGAGATCTGTTTCAGGAGAGTGGGAATTAAAAGTTGCCTCCCAAGAGACTCTTACAGAAATAGGACTAGAGGAAGGAGACTCTTCTTTGGGGGAGCTGGATGAGGCCGTATTTTGTGTTCTTAAAGAATTATTAGAAATCTGAGAAGTAAACATCTGTTCAAATAAGAAGAGGCAGGTGGATTAGAATATTTTTGTATTAAAATCATCCAGTTAATTTTTGTTTGTATGCTTTTAAGAGTGCACTGTATATGCTCATAGTCCAAAGGTTAGCACAGCTTCTATGGTGGAGAGATTGCTGGAAAAAACCCTACTTTGATTCAGAAAATATGTAAATTATCCTTCTTATTTTTATATAAATTTGAAACACATGTATCCAAACATTTGAACAGCATACACCATGCAGTGGGTTTGAGCCTCACTGAAACGTGATTACTGCTCCACATAGCTCATGGGAGAACCGCTGGAGAGGAGATGGGAAAATATTGCTTGTGTATTTTTCAGCTGAAAATATGCATTGCTATTTAACTGCTAGTCTTCTGAGGTGTATTAATTTTGTCTGTATAATCACAATATTTAAGAATGCTTTCAGTTTTCTGCGGAAGCCTGTTTAGAGAAATTACTTCTGTACCATTGGTTATTTCTCTGCACACATTAGCGTCCAATAAAAAGACACTTTATTTTAGTTAATATTAGCAATTAATATTTTATGCTTGGAAATTTTTGAAAACTTTTTGATTTTCTTGATGTGATGTTGTGAATGTATTGCAAACCCAGCATAGGAAGCTCTGGAATACAGCCGGGGTCACTGCGGTGGTCACACAGTGACAGCTTTACTCTCTCCTTGACAGAAAGCTGACCCACAACAGGGACATTTCTTGAATCTGAAAAATAAAATAAATAAAATTGTCATGGAGACGAGTGTGACATTTCTTATTTTATATATTCAAATCTGGCAATGGTCCAAAGAGTGGAAGGTAAGCCTGACAGAACTTTGACTTTTATTGTTTTTACTTCAACTAAAGTTGATTTTGATAATTATTTTCACTCTTTAAATAAAAGATGGTCATAACAAAGAAGTGGCCAAAGATGCCCCTAGACCTGGGCTGCTTTCCCCCCAGTGCACACGGGGACACTGGGCTTGAAGTTGGGTTTGCCCAAAGTTGTTGCTTCAAAAGTGCGGAGCTAGGGTTTGAATCCATGTTGACTTATTAAACGAAACTTTGTGTTTTTGCACAAGGATTATCGTTTGGGGGCTCTTGTTCCACAGCGATCAATGTTTGCCACATTGTATACTAATTGCATCCTTCAGTGATGACCTGTGCTTTCTCCCTGTGACTCAGACGCAAACGATGAGAGGGAAAGTGGCCTGTAGGCTCTGTACATATTGCCCAGCTTTGAGAGACCCACACAAATAAGAACTAGGGGTGCAAAAAGAAGCAGAGTCTTTCGAATCCTGAAAATGAGAACCAATACAAATGCTGCAGAGCATTGCCTGCTTCACACCGCCTTCTGTCGAGGTGACTGTGCCGCCTTGGCCTCCTCCTGGCAGAATCAGGAATGTTCTGGAGAATGGGCCTCAGCATCCCTGGAGAGGGTAAAAGGGCACATATGGGGGGCAAGAGGCAGGGCTGCAACTCACAGGCAGTCAAGAACGCTGTCTCTGGTATTTTAATGTTGTGAGATTAATTAAATGTTTCTGATTCCATGGGTAGAGTATAAGAAATCCTGGGAACAATATCATACAGTGAGTAGTCAAGAAACACTTGTTGAATTGAGCTGAATGGAAAACATTATCAATAAACATCACTGGGCTGGTCCTTCTGGCTGCTGCTCATTCACTGTCTGTCTTAGACAGTCGCCACAGAAGATCCTTTCCCAAAAGCTAAACTGCTTGATTTGGAAAAATTGCCACTACCATCTGCAATATGTTTTAATTACAGAAAGTGCTTGTACATACTTTCTATCATTCAAAATAAAAGTACATCATTAAAGTCAGCATTGTACAAAGAAAATCGCACCATTCCTTGTAGATACATGAAGAAACTGGTGAAAGACTAACCATCCCACCGACACAAGTAGAAAATGCAGAAAAATGCAAATAAAACAAAAGTTAGTTGGTAACTCGACATCCGTGTCAGCGTTTGTATTATCATTTGTTCAAATTTTACTCATGTTCATAGATGTTTAGTTGAATCTCATCATTTAAATTTGCAATTTTCTAATAAGGTAATTTAGAACATCTTTCCACGTATTTATTTGTCATCTGTGTGTCTTTTGGGGTGAGATATATGCACAAGTCTTCTGTCTATTTTTTAACCGATACTTTTGTTTTCTTATTGTTGCATTACAAATGTTCTTTGTATATTTTGAATACAAGTCTTTTAATGGAGATGTGTTTTATACATATTTTCTCTCAGTCTGTGGCTTATCTTTACATTTTCTTTTTTTTTCTTTTTTCTTTTTTTTTATTGAATGGTAACTATGAACATTAATGCACTTCTGGGGTACAGTGTGGGGTTTTCACATGCAATCTGAAATACTTCCATCAAACTGGTCAACACAGCCTTCATGTCATTTTCTCAGTTATTGTTTTAAAACGTTCACATTCTACTCTTAGAAAGATTCACCTGTACCCCTATAAGATAAACCTCAGAAGTGATCCCTCCAACCCCCCTCCTTCCACCCATTCCCCCCTTCCTTCTCCCTCCCCCTCCCCATATTCTTAGGCTATTTGGTTATAGCTTTCATATAAAAGGTATAAATTAGTTTCATAATAGGGGTGTGTACATTGGATACTTTTTCCTCCATTCTTGTGATACTTTGCTCAGAAGAACATTATCTTTACATTTTCTTAGCAGTGCCTTTTGAGAATACAAGTTTTCAGTTGTGATACCTAAAAACAAATTATCATTTTTTTCATGGACTATGCTTTAGTTGTGTCTAAAACCCCATCATCAAACCCAAAACACCTAGGTTTACTCCTATTACTTTCTAGAAATTTATAGTTGTGTGTTTAACATTTAAATGTTATCAATTTTGAATTAGTATGTTTGAAAAATGTGAGATCTTTGTCTAGATTATTTTCATGTATAAATGCCCGGTTGTTCCGACGCTGTTTGTTGAACAGGCTGCCCTTTCTCTACTGATGGGTGCAGAGACCAGCTGGCGCCGTCCCTGTGGGGCTGTTTCGGGACTCTGGGTTCTGTTCCACTGGCCTACTTGTGCATTCTGCCCTCGGCCCTCACTGTTTCGATTTCTGTAGCTTTACAGCAGCACTGACGTCAGACAGTGGGAGTTTTCTGACTTTATTCTTCAGTATTGTGTTGACTATTCTGGGTCTTTTGTTTCTCCATATAAGTTTTAGAATCAGTTTGTTGATATCTACAAAATAGCATGGCGGGATTTGGTTAAGATTTCCTTAAATCTGTGTGTCAATCTGGGGAGTCTCTGGGTTATAGAGGGAGCACCCCGATCTCTGCCTTCATCTTGTGCTCACCCTCTCCGTGTGTTCTCTGTCTAACTTTCCCTTTTGAGGAGGAAATCAGTGATATTGGATTAGAGACCCACACTCATTCTAACTTAACTAACTACATCTGAAATGGCCCTACATCCAGCTGCGGTAACAGACTCATGTCCTGGAGCTGGGACTTCAGTGTTCAGAGGGAAACAATTCCACACACAGTGTAACTCGCACATCTGACACACCCCAACCTCATTATCATGTTTTGTGAACTTGCATTTTGTGACCCTTTCTGGTTTCCAGTGTAATGTCGGGTTTTTGTTTGGTTTGGGCTTTATTTTCTATAGAGACCCAGTGACTATTATATTCTGCATTGATTTGGGGAGTGGACATCTGTTACTGATAGGCCAGTTTACAGTTGCTTATCTTCAAGTTTAAACACATTTAAGCCAATATTTAACTAATTACAGGAGTCAATAATACACAAATATCCAAAATATTTGAAATATCTAGACTACAGAGCAACATTTTTATTCATCTTAGTAAAGTGAGTTCGGCACTTTTGTTACTTTATTTCTTCTTTGTCCATTTTAGCTGGTCTCTAGCTGGCTTATTGCTCTCTCTTTTTCCTTATTTTCCAAAAAATATAGTTGATGATTCAATAAAAATAATGTTAGAAGTTATGTTTTAATCAGTTGATAATTCAATAAAAATAATGTTAGAAGTTATGTTTTAATCATGTTTAAGATAATTATTTTAACAATTAAATAATATATGTATTGATTCTTTTATATTTGAAATGTTGAGCTAGTTTAAGATTCACGTGCAATTTTAAGAAATGCTACCAAAACCCCTTTGCGTCCCTGCCCACTCTTGGCTGATGGCCGTATTGTGCAACAGCATAGCATAAAAGCATGTCTAGGATATCAGCACTGTCATGATGTCCTAGTTTTACACGTACACACCTGTGAGTGCGTGAAGTGGTGACTGTCAATCCACCAACTCCAGAGTCAGGACACCAGACAGGTCCAACCTCACAAGGACTCCCTCCAGCCAACTCCTCCCAACTCCCACCTCCCCATCCCTAACACTTGGCAAACTGTCCTCCATTTCTAAAATTTGGCCCTTACAAAAATGCTACATAACTAAGACCATGCAGTTTGTAGCTGTTGGGGTTCACTTTTTCATCCCACACAAATGACGGCCTATTACGTTGTCGCTACCCATATTTATAAGGCATCTTACATAATTTGAGAAGATTCCAGTGACAAAGGTGCAGCTATTCTAGGAAGGGGGGGGTGCTTCCTGCACTGTCCTTGTGTCACGTCTGACTTCCCTAACATCTAAGGTGGCCCTGGGTGACTTCTAGAGCAGGAAGAACATGCTTTAGGGAAAATGAAACCAGCAGCCAGAGCGTGCATCTGTGTGGGTCTGGCCTGTCCTGGATGTCAGGCCACTTGGACCTGTGAGGACCATCCTGTCCCAACGGCCCCTGCATTGTCCCCAGGGTGAGGGACAAAGGCCCCAGTGTACTGTGACTAGTGCTGATTACTAGGGGTTTATTGGCACTAAATGCTTGGGATTGTTTTATCAAGTCACAGCTGTCAGGGCATCATTTTGAGACTGGCAGTAAAATACCGCGTCAGGCTCCTGCTCCCGGCCCTGGCAGCGCTGGCTCCTGTGACTTGTGTGCAGCTCCGAGGTGGCCTGCTGAGGCCGAGGGAGAAGCCATTCTCCCCTAGAAACCTCTGATCTGCTGAGAGGTGACTATGAAGCCCAAGCCCAGGGCTGAAGCGTGTGGAGCTGCTCCCCACGGTGTGCAGAAGGGGGTCCCGGGCTGCCTCACCAAGCGTGTGACACTAACTGGGCTGGTGAGGGTCGGCAGTCGCTCGGACCACTCAGAGCTTCCTCCTGGGCCACCTGTACCTCTGAGCCGGCTGTTTCTCCCACGACAACACCACCATGCGCCACAGAGACTGAGCTTTCCCGGGTTGTGGAATTTTTGTATTTTTTTTTCCCCATTAAGCTAAACATTATGTGTTAGAAAACTAAGGGTTATATTTTTTCACACGGTGAAAAGAATATAAAAATATTTCACTTTAAAAATAATCTACCTGTGTTATTTTAAAGGTTAATAAGAGTGAAGTTAAAAAAATAAAACTTGGAAAAACCATCTCTGGTAGTCTAACAATTCTCCTCTGGCTCTGGGTGGGGGAAACGTAGGCACTTTCCTCACCTCCCGAGCTCCTTCCAGTCTGAGAAAGAAATGTCGTCTTTTTCAAATAACCCTCTCCCCCCCGAAACTAGCCTTTTTGCAAAGTTACCTTTGTAATGATTCATGCCCGACTTCTAGGTACATGTTTTATTTATTTTTATTTAATTTTCTTTGGCTTTTAATTAAATTAATTTTGTTGGGGCAGGGTATGGGTGGGGGATCAGCTGGTCCCCAGAGACTGGCTTCCCAGAAGAAGGCACCACCAGTCCTTCCAGCACGGCTGCCACTTGGGCCATCTGACTCCGGAGCTCAGTGTTGAGGGTCGGCCCCCTGGGCTCTGTGACTGCCTCTGCCCAGTGACTCAAGCCAGCCCGTTGCGTCCTTCCCTGGTGGACCCCAGCGGGTCTGCAGCTGACAGCTCTATAATTTCAGCATTATTTTGTACAGCGTAAGTACCTTTTGCTCATGTGGCTTCATTTTCCATCTGCTTTTTAGGATACTTGATTTTTACTTGTCTCTGTTAGATTTCAGGAATTTGCCTCTCTTTCTTTTTATCTTTATTTTTCCTGTCGTTCCCTCCCAGTTGATCCCCATCCTTGATGGGAAAAATGAACAGCACTCCCAGACCATGGTGTCTGCTCTCTGCAGCCCCTTCTCTGCCAGGAAGCCCAGTTGTGCAAGAGAGTCACACGGCTGGGCTGCTGCTGTCCCTCCATGAAGCTGCCCAGTTTGGTGACCCTGTGGGAACAGGGCTGCCAATGTCCTGCGGGTGAGGGAGCCCAGGTGTGAGCCCCTGTGGGATTCAGGAATCTCTGTGAAGAGCACGAAGGCACCTGACCCATGAGGTCTACATATGTGTCATTCTGTCCCATGACTATGAGGGTAGGAAGCAGATTTAATGGGTGAATTTACTTGCAGTGAAGAAATCCATCCATGTGTCTTAGTCACCAATTTTTCACTAAGAAACTAGTGTTTCCTATCCTGCAAAAAGTTTTCAGTTTTTTTTTTTTTTTTAAGGTAATCACATTTCTGGACCGTCGAGCTGACAGCTAAAAGCTGTCCCTTGCCTGCATGTAATGTCAGCTTCAGGCCAGCCTGGCAGTCATGAGAGAGGAGAAGGAAACAGCCGGGGGAGAAATGAAGCATTTTGATTGTGACCAGCTCCGCTGGAACTATGTGTCATGTGTCAAAAGCCCCACGGCCTGGCAGCTCTGCGTGCATGCAGCTTTGCCTCCCGTGACACATCTAAAGGCGTGTGGGACGCCAGCCACACCTGTAGCTTCCTGGCTGATATGCCACCAGGCACCTCTGGAGAGCTGAGACCGCGGCGACACCAGGACGTGGTGGCCCACCTTGAGTTATTTCTAAAGTCTGGGTTTGATTACGATATGCAGTCAGGTAACAGCTGACTGACCAGTGCCCTTCTCCTGTCTCCCGGCCGCTCCCTGTTTACTACACTTTTCAGACTCCCTGGAAGGTTCTAAAGGCAGCTGTGAGGTGTCGCGTGAGGAGCGGGCCTGCCAGGCATCTTCTGTGTCACTCCTAAAGGGTGGGAGGTGGAAGGAAGGGACCGGAGGGAAGATGTGAGGCACAGAGAGGAGGACCCACAGGGAAAACAAAACCGGGGCACAGTAATGCTCGTCTGGGAGGTCACAGTTACCACGACTGATAAACTGTGTTAAGCTCACAACTACAAAATAAAACGCAAGACAACTTCTGTGTTTGTCAGAGAACTAATTACTGTTTCCATTTATTTCCTGTTTTTCCAAGTAAAAACTTTTAAGAGATATGGTGAATTTAAAAGAACTGAGATACTGGCCCTTGCGGATAGTAAATGTCTAAAAATACAGAGTTCTTATAGATAAAATACAGGAAAATAATTGGAGAGGAAGTCCTCATACTTGATATAGATTATGTTTCAATATTTGGAACTCACAGGGGAAAGAACAGAGCACCCAGGACTCTGCTGGGAGAAGCTGGGGGTCCAGACCCCGCTCTGTGAAAAGGCAAAATGCTAATGTACAGACAGAGTCCCCATGAGATTCCAAGCTGTGGGGCCACAGGGCAGACCTCACGGTCAAACGGGCCACTTGGCATCACACAGGGACTCTCGTACCTTGTTTCCATTGCCCAGACAAAGCGACCAATGGCTTGAAGTGGTCACTCTCTTTGGGTCCTGATTCCAAACTATCCCCTAGGCAGGTACCCAGGAGAATGAGAGTCAACCCACAACACAACTCCCCGCTGGCACTGAGTTCTCTCTGCACACAGCAGCAGCAGACATATTTAAGATATTTTTCTCTCTGAAGTGTATCACTTTCAGATTTTTCATTATCAATTACTATAATTTTTGCACTTGTCAGGTAGTAAAATTCTGTGGTCACAAGACTTTTTATAATGTATGTATACGTACATGCGGCTATAATGTGTGCATGTGTCTGCACCTGTGTATGAATACATTTGTTTAATTTTCGATTAATTTTAGTTTGAGTGTTTGAAACAGCATAGATTTCATTTTAAAAAGACAATTCGAAAAAAGATTCACTTTAGTAATCATTCTTTCAATTATTATTCTTTTTGTTTTCCAAGAACTTTGATTTGATTTATAAGACTTTTTTATACGTTAATGGAGATGATGAATTGCCAAAATCTTTTCGACATTTTTGCATTTGCTATTGACATTCTATTTCTGTTTATGGTGGGTATTATTTTTTTGAGAGAGAATGGTTAACTAAAAACCTTGCAACCAAATGTTTATACTGTTTTGTTATTTACTTTTTTTGCTTTTTATGCTTAAAAGCTCTTTTCTACCCTGAAATCTTCCAGCTGTTTTAAGTTGTTATATCTTTCTTTTCTCGGTTAACAAGAACTATTCAGTCCTTTGTTTATTATGGTGTATAGTTTGGGAGAGGAACAAAACTACTTTCATTCCCCTATATAATTACTAATGATCTCTTCAAAGTTGAGAAATGAATACCTTACTTAATGCCAAGGACATGAGGAATGATCTGCCTGTGGCCTCTATTTTATCCCATTAGGACCCTCCCCGGCCTCATGTCTATCAGTCCAAGTTTGTGCTTCCTTCATACTCTTGTTTTTCAAACTATTCTCTACACTATTACCCACTTATTATTGTCCAGGGAATTTAGGATTTGATCACCCTCTCCTTCATTTGAGGAGAAATGATGGCTTTTTAAAAATATTCACTCATCCCCTAGAGAGATGTGATCTGTACGTTTTATTTAAGATTTTAACTATTTCAGGGCTTTTTAAAACCTTGAAAATTAAAAAAAAATTACATCTTATTTCTTGGTAGCATATGCATTGCTTGAAATTGTGATGGGGATCTCTTTTTCAAATATTCACTCATCCCATAGAAAGATGTGATCTGTATGTTTTATTTATTTAAGATTTTTATCTATTTCAGGGCTTTTTAAAACCTTGAAAATTAAAAAAATACATCTTATTTCTTGGTAGCATAAGTATTGCTTGAAATTGTGACAGGGTCTCTCTTTTTTAAATTACATATTCTGCTAAGATTTTAGAGGCATAAGGGAAAGATTTATTTTTTATACATTTATTTTATAATTTTCCACCTTCCTGAACCTGATCTTTCCCATAAACTCTTTTCTCTCTTGTTATGTTTTGTTGATATCCTGGAATTTATTTATTGAAGACATATTTATTAAGTAACTGTCTCAATGGATGGATATTTATATTAATTCTCATAAGTTTTGAATACAATCCACTGGTTAAATCTCATTTGTTCTTACTGTGTTAACTATTAGTCATGTTTCTAGAACACCAATGGGTCAGGGGACCGTACAGTCCAGGGTCTGCTTTACACAGACTGTCTCCAGTCTCCCCAACAGAGCACACAGATGATTTCCCTAGTATAATTTTATTCCTAATATTAAGAAATATCTTTTCAGTCTCATTCTAAAAACAGGCTTCTGGGAGAAAAGATGTCTTTAATCATGACATTATATAATCATTTGCTCTATTTATATCTTTGCTTATATGCTTGCTGTTACCGTTCTTAACTGGAATCTAAGTCCCCTGAGTGACTCACTTCTGAATCCCCTGTGCCTCGAGACGACCGAGAAATTGGAAATTTCATCTGTTTCCAGATGCTCCGAAACATTTCAAGAGGCATGTGAATTTCCTGTTCTTGCAAGTAGAAAAAAAATGTGAAGTTAGAGACAGTCTTGAAATTATTTCTTTAATTATCATTTGAATTTTATTATTTGAAGATTTGCTCTTGATTTGTAAGTCAACTTTGGTAATTTTCCTCTGGAGAACAGTTCATCATTTTAGTAAAAACTTCTTCACTGTGAATGTAAAGATTTCTAAAATTATTCTTAATAATTCAAAATATTTATCTATAGTAAAGACTTCTTTCTTAATACTAATTTCCTATATTTATGGTGCTTAATCTCTTAACAGCTTGATTCTATCTATTAAAACTCTGTCTGTGCATTTGGTTATTTTGAGAAATTAACTCTTGAATATTCATAAAAAGTGCAGGTATTTCCTTGTTCCTGATTCAATGATCTTAGCTTTTATCTTTATTTCCTTTCTCTTGCTTTTCTTATTTTATCTTTAAGATCTACTGAGTTTAACATTGAAATAATTTATTTTCAGACCTTCCTTAAAAAAGTTTAAAAATTAAGTGCCATACCCATGAATTTCCCTTCCACTATTATATCTCTGACAAACTGACAAAAACTTTTCATTATCATTAGTTTCAAAGACCCAGCAACTGTTTGATTTCTTCTTAACCTGGGTTATTTAATTCTTTATTAACCAGATGGTTGAGTGTTATTAAAGCTTTACTCTTTACTTCTAAATTTATTGCTTCGTAACTAGAGAATGTCCTATAATTTTGAACATTTTTAAGTCTCTTGAAACCTATTTCAAAATTGACCTGTAGGACTCCAGAAGTTGGAGTTGGGAAGGCAGACAGGCTGGGCCCCAGTATCTGAGGACACACTGGTGCAGGCCTGGGTTTTCTTTCTATTCTGACCTACAGCCAAAGAAGCAACCCAGGCACACCATTGGGCAGATACAAAAACAAATCCCGACAAAAGCCTACTCTCTTGATATAAAGGACCAGGAAAGGATAGCAGAAAATGTTGAGACAGTATCCACTTTACTCCAGTCAAATATCATAGAGAAAAGCTCACTGAACCCTGACTCACACCAGCAAAGGCTGAGTGGGCACCCAGACTTCTAACCTTGCCAGGGGATGGAAGGAACTTCAGCCACCTCTCCAAGACAGTGTAAGAGAAGGCTGAGTAGGAGTCATAATGCTTATTTCAGCCAAATTACAATATTGTCCCCCATCTTCAATCATGCCTGGTGTTACCAAAGACCTTATGGACACTTGGGCTTTTATCTCTCTGCTCCCAAATGGGACTGGGCCAGAGGAGGCTTAGCAGAGGGTCAGGATGGTTACCCGCTCCCAGTGGGAGTGACACTACCTCACCAGCCTGGGTGACAAAAAAATCCACCCAAAGCAGAACTAAATAAGATCTGGAATCAGTAAATACCCCAAGTGTCCAAGAAAACAAATCACTCATCACCAAAACCAGAAAATCCCAATTTGAATGATTAAAGATAGTCAACAGAAGCCAACACTGAGGTGACAAAGATACTGAAATTATCCGGCAAGAATGTTAAAGCAACAACTATCAGAAAGATTCTTCAGAGAAATTACAAACATGCCTGTAACAGATGTAAAAATAGACCATATCACCAAATAACATAAACAAAAATTGAAGACATAAACAAAAACCATACTGAAATTTTAAAAGGGGAAAATACATCAATTAAAATAACAACATAACGGATGAGCCCGGCAGCAGAATAGATGAGACAGAGGGAAGAGTCCGTGAACTGTGTAGAATAATGGCTACGTTAATGTCCCATACAGTGTGTGTCAGAGCAAAGTGAGTTACCAGAGGAGGAGGAGAAGGACATTAGAAATAAGAAGGTCAATCCACCAAAAGACCAAAGCCATCCCCGGGTGTGAGAAACAACACAGCTAAAAGACAAATGGCACGTGGAAATTCAAGCTAGTGAGTCCTTTTTGGAAAGAAGTTTGGAGAATACTCAAGGAACTAAAAGTAGACCTGCCATTCAATCCTGCAATTCCTCTAGTAGCGATATACCCGGATGACCAAAAATCATTTTACAACAAAGACATCTGCACCAGAATGTTTTGCAGCCCACTTCATAATTGCCAACTCATGAAAGCAGCCCAAGTGCCTCTCACGCCATGAATGGATTAACAAATTGTGGTATATATGCACCATGGAATACTATGCAGCCATAAAAGATGGAGATGTCACATTTTTTATGTTCACCTGGATGGAGCTGGAACATATTATTCTTAGTAAAGTATCTCAAGAATGGAATAAAAAGTATCCTATGCACTCAATACTATTATGAAATAAATATATAATCACCTACACATTCATATGAATGATAAACAAAACTATAGTCCAGAAAGAAGGACGGAAGAGGACGGAGAGGAGGGGAGGGGGAAGTCCAGGAGGAGGGGGGCATTTGGGGGGAATCTCATCTAACGTGCATGATGTAATGGTACATTTTAAAACTGTTAAGAATAGCGTATAAATGTCTTACCACAACAAAGAAGTAAGTGAGGTGATGGTTATGTTAACAAGTTTGATATAAGCTTTCCACATTGTATATCAAATCAGCACATTGTACCCCATAAATGCATTAATGTACACAGTTATGATTTAATTAAAAAAATAAAAAAAATAAAATTAGGAAATGATTTCTCAAATTAAGAATACTTTGAATTATTAGATTAGGACTCACTGTATTATCTCTGTTCTAGTAAAAAAATGAAAAATTTTATAGAAGACTAGTAGATCTAAGCATCATTATGATTACACTTCACTTGTGAATAACTTGCGTCCTCCTATAAGCAGATTTTCTCCTACCTCTGCCACCCCTTCCCCTCCCTCCCACTCCTCAGCGCACTCAGTGTGAAGGTGACAAAGATGAAAGACCTTTAGAATGATCCACTTCCCCTTAGGGAACAGTAAATATATTTTTTCCTTCTTATGATTTTCTTAATTACAGTTTTTTCTCTACCTTATTTGATTGTAAGAATATAGAATACAACACATATAATAGGCAAAGTATGTGCTAATTGATGGTTTATGTTATTGGTAAGGCAGTCAGCTGTTAGTAAAGTTTTGGAGAAGTTGACAGTTTTATGTGGATTTTTGACTGCAGGGGAGGGTCTGCACCCCAGTTCCCATCTCGTTCAAGGGTCAGTGGTACACAGATATGAGACAAACTTATTTCTAAAATCATTATATATCTTTGTATCTATCTTCACCTTGCTGCTTTCTTTCTCTGTTTTAGTGAGCAGTATCTTATATTTCATACACTCTTACAAACTACCTTAAAATATTCCTAGAAAGAAGAGAGAGCAAAAAACGGAATAAACATATTAACAGATTTATAGCCTGAAGGATTAAAATTAAAGGAAGTACTTCTAGTTACAGAGACATGTCAAAAGTGTTTTTCTGAGAGCTGAGGTTAGGCCTAGGTAGGGTTCAGCAGGAGAACTTGACCTCTGATGCGTCTTCCTGATCTGGGATTCTATGAAATGTACCAAAGACAGACACACTGTGTTTCTTAATTAACAAAAGTATTACAATAAAGGGGAGCTGGGGATGGGAATGACATGGTTTAATACAGCTTAAGTTTTCAAAAAAAAAAAGCACAAAAAATAACAGACTAAAAAGAGAAATAGACAAATTTGTAGCTATAGTTGGAGATTTCAAAACATATTTCTCAATAATTAATACAATGACTAGAAAGGATATCAACAAGAAACAGGAGAATTCAGCATCTTCACCACCCAATAGAATCTAATTAACACTTACAAAACACTCATATGAACAGTCACAGAATATAATTCTTTACACATGACATGTACCAAGTTAACTCTGTCTGGTGTCATTAAGCAAACCTCAGCGCAGTGTGACTCTGACTACAACAGTATCAAATGAGCAACTGATAGGAAAAATACGAGGGAAAAAATCTTCAAAATATCACACGTTAATTAAAATATCAATCAAATATGTAATCTTGGGGAAATAAAAGATTAACTTGAACTAAATAAAAATAAAAGTACAACTACAAATGCAAAATCTTGGGACGCAGCTAAAGCACTATACAGAGGAAAATTTATAGCACTACACAGCCCTGGGTGAAGGGCTCAACTACACCTTGAACTTTACCTTAGAGATGAAAACATGGTGACCTAAGCATTTGTACTCTCATATTAATCTGGAAGGAAGGAAGGAAAGAAAGAAAGAAACCTGATCTGGGGTGGCACCTGTGGCTCAAAGGAGTAGGACACCAGCCCCATATGCCAGAGGTGGCGGGTTCGAACCCAGCCCTGGCCAAAAACTGCCAAAAAAAAAAAAAAAAAGAAAGAAAGAAACTTGATCTTATTTGCTGATAATGTGAAAACATGAAGGAGTCTACAAAACAACCCAGCCCCTCCTAGCACTAATAAGAGACGTCAACAAGTTCTCAAGATACTAAAACAGAATGCAAAGTCAATTGTATTTCTACAAACTGACAAAGATGTAGAAACCAAAATTGCAAATATAATAAAAGTGTACAGTAGCTAAAAAAGTCAAATACTTAGGTGTATCTAAAAAAGGGTGCAGGATTTATATGCTGAAAACTATAAAATGCTAATGAAAAAATTATAGATTAGAAAATCTTTTACATGAACTGGAACACAGGAAAGATATCAATTCTCCCCAAATATCCATTTAACACACTTCTTACCAATTAAATACTAAACAAAAAAATGTCCTTGAGATCATTAAATCCCATACATCCATGTTTGAGTGGAGAGGGAAACATTCTGAGTGCCTGGCTTGGCAGGTGCAATGCCTGTGTGACAGCCACAGGAAGTGTGTCAGTGAGTGTCCCAGAGAGGCCTGGGGGAAGGGTGGCACTGGGATGTGGGGAATAGCAGTCAAGTAGTTCCTCAAATAATTCATACCAGGACAGAGTGAAAAGAGAGAAGTGCTTTTCCTGGCCCCTAAGAAACGCTTAGTGGTGGTTGAAGAAAGAACCACAACAGAAGCGCTGGGACATCAAGCAATCATTGCTGGGACAAAGGGGGGACAGCAGGGTGATGCCCACCCCCCAGCTCTGCCCTCTAGGCTGGGATGTCCTGGGAAGGAGAAGACTCCGCACTGACATTGCTGGAACAAATGGTTCCGTCCATCTGGTCATTTTCCCAGGAACAGTGTGACTGGTGGTGATGACACCTATTAGTGGCCATCCACATTCTACCAAAAGGTTTCATGAAGTTAAGGAATTGGCCCAGGGTCACAGAGTGGTGGCAGACAGTGGGACAGAGGCTTGTGGACACATTCCACATCTTGGTGCTGGGGATATGCTGGGCATTTCTGGGCACTGGCCTGGAGCTCACAGAAGCTCTCCGCCTCTCTCTGTGGCTGCTGAAATGCAGTGTGTGTCAGGAAATGTTTGGGTTCTTTTATCTCCCCGTTTAAAACAACCAGACTCTTCTTCCCCATCACTAGGTGTCTACACCGTCCTTTTACTCAACTACACAAGGGCGGCTTTCCTTCTGTTCCCCAGACAGGAAGGACACAGTTAGAGGTGCACCTGGCCCGCTGTCCTCTCACCAGGGAGTCCATCCATCGTCCCTTCCACCCTCTCTCACTGGAAAGCGCTGCTATCAGAATGCCTAGAATATGAGATGTAAAACTGCGCCTCCCCACACCCCAAATTAAGCCTTCTGGAAGGACATTAATATGCCCCGATTCTCTCTACCTGCTGAATTTTTCAGCAACTCAATCCCAAAACCGTTTTTGTATTCGGTCACACATGAGCTGAAGGAGGGTAATTGACACTAATGACTTTGAGCTCATGTTTACGCGCTCAATTGTTTCATTTTGACTCCAGTTTTCCCTTCCCATTTCTGTCTTTCTCCCACTGCATGTTAAGTTCTGCCGAGATCTATCTTTGTCTCACGGAGTTCCACAACTCGGAAGCTAATCATGTCCCAGAACGCTGGCCCTGGCTTCCTGTGGTGTCTGGAATTTACATTAGTTGTTTATTCGCACACTTTGGTTAGGGATCATTTCACTGTGGTGTCAGACTCGGCAAACACACGCTCACACAGACCACGTCCACGGCAGAGATCTCCAGTTAAATATTCATGATACCCGGCACCATCACAGGGGCCTTCATACGGGAATGACCGGCAGGGTCGTTCAAGGCTGTATTACCTTACGCAGAGAGTGCTAAGCAGAGGGTCCTTACAGCCCATGTGTGACAGCCCAGCTGCAACAGAAGAGACTAATAACAATAAATTAATGTGTACTGGCTTCGAGGGAGGAGAAACGGGACAAAGGAGCTTTGAGGCTGGAGATAAGTGTTATTACACGTTTTGTTTTGGAATCTCAGAACTAGGCTTGAATACAGTGTTAAGATTTCTTTTTTTTTTTTTTTTTTTACATGATTGTCCATTTCTGAGACAATGAAGTTGACCTATGGGAAGATAGTCAGTGGCAATCATTTCAGTTAAATCATTTGAACTGAGTTTGTCCACTTCTCTGGGTCGTCTTTCCCACACACTGCCTGCACATCCGCTGTGACCCAGTGATCCTTACAAAGGAAAACATGCAAGTTGGAGTTCCACCTTTTCCTTCATTTCACCTTACATAGAGGTGTCCTCTTTGGGGACTTGTCCTCAGCCTGGCCCTGGTCAGACAAGACCTGAGCTGCCAACACTGCAGGAGGCCAGGAGGTGTCCACTCCGGCCATCCATGCTGAGCCTCTGCTACCCAGGACTGCTCCAGGCCCCACCTCTCCGCAGTTCCCTTCTCCAGAGGAAGACCCCAGGAACAAAAACGGAGTGAAAGTGGTTTACTTAGGGTGGTTCCAGGAAGTAAAGTGAGAGAGAGGGGGGAGGGCAGCAGGGGCACTTGCGCTGTGAACTTGTGGGTGGACTCAAGGGCACTTCTGAGTCGCTGCACCAGGGGGGTGGAGTCTGCTTATTGATTTTCTGATGCCCGTACACCATTGAAAGAGAGCTGTCAGGCCCCCTTTCATGAAACGGGGATAGACAGAGGCCAGGTGACAGCTGGAGTCCTGGCCAAGTGCGTTTTGAACTCAGTTCTGAAGGGAATGGTAGAGGCGTGGGGTGAGCACACACGTGGAGATCCAGGCACGGAGGGGGGAGAGCTCCTGCACGCTCCTGGGGGTGAGATTGGCACAGAGCTCAACCAGCAGGAGCTAAGCTGGACAAAGTGAGGTCTGGGGCCAGGGCATGCGTGAGCACCTGTGGGGGTGAGATCTAGTGCATGTGCACCTGTGGGGGTGAGATCTAGTGCATGTGCACCTGTGAGGGGAGAGCTCCTGCATGTGCACCTGTGGGGGTGAGATCTAGTGCATGTGCACCTGTGAGGGGAGAGCTCCTGCATGTGCACCTGTGAGGGGAGAGCTCCTGCATGTGCACCTGCGGGGGTGGGGTGGGGAGGAGAGCTCCTGCACGTGCACTTGTGGGGAGAGAGCTCCTGCACGCGTACCTTGTGGTGGGGAGAGCTCCTGCACGTGCACTTGTGAGACCTCATGTATGCACACCCATGGGGGTGGAGGGGGAGAGAGCTCCTGCACACGCACCTGTGGGTGAGACCTCATGCATGCACACCTGCAGGTGTGTGGGTAAGTGTGGATGTGCATATCTTTGCATCTTGCATCGTGGACCCCAGAAAGCTCCAGCTCAGAGGGGCCAGTGAGCACACAGTGGACGAGGCACCTCTCTCAGTGGGGGTGAGCCCCATTTCATCCTGCTGATGGCGGCCACTTGCCCCGTGTACTGGTGACAGAACAGCCTTGGGGTGGGGCTGGGACAAAGGGCAGCTGCTCCCTCCCCCAACTCCTGCCGCTTCTCCTGCAGCCCAGGGTCCTTTGGTCTCTCTTTTTCACAATTTGCTTCAAATTTTCCTCCAATGATTCACTTCTCAAGTTCAGTCATCCACTGTAGAGTTTGCTTTTCTGATAGTAAATCAGGAAAGGTGGTGCATGTGCGCCCCAAAACCACATGTTCTCTGGGACTGCGTTGACCTGCGTTCTCCACCACGACTGTGCTGCAGTAAGCGAAGCAGACCGGGAAGCTCTTGTCTGGTGGGTACCAGGAACAGGCACGACCAGAGAGACACCTGCACGCCCGTCACGTTGCAGAAAGCTGCCGCCTGTCCTGAAGCAGACACCGGGAAAGCAGCTAAGTGTTCTGCTTTTTTTTCCTTATATTTTCTTTAAATTAGGAAGAACAGAAATTATTTTCTAAATGCATGAGTTGAACACATTTGTTTTCTTTCAAAACAGAATGCAGATGAGGCAATAAATTTACTTGTAGATGTAGCTTAGTTATGTAGATTTTGATCTATAATATTCATGTTTTATTTTTCTATTATTGTACTTTTAATTTCCTCTTGGACCATATGATAAAATGCTACTTCTAAATGCATAAAAAAGAATTTTTCCCTGTAATTCTTATTATTAATTTCCAGTTGTATTATGTTTTCTAGATGAATTGTCATTGTGACTTTAAAGATTACTTGATGTTTAAGGAGCACATAAGAATGTTGGGTTTGGCTCCTCTTCTGACGTATTTCCAAAGGATTATTTCCTTGATTATCACTTTCCCCTGGATTTTCGCTCCGTAGACCTCATTATCCCCACTACATTTTTCTTTTCCTTTGAAATTTGAAAAATAGATGCCATGTTTTAGATTTTACTAATAGTTAGCCAAACTTGTAAAATTTATTTTACATTAGTCTAATAAAGATTTTAAAGGGTGAACATTTTCTCCCTGTTTTAGTGTGAGGAATTACATCATGCTTTTTAAACTTTCTGCTGCTCCAGGCATTAAAATCTAACCTGTTTATAAGTCTTGCGTTTTTAAATGATGTGCTTCCTATATGCAATGTCTTTATCCTTGATATTTGCAGACGTGTTTGGATATTTGTATGTGTGGACTCAGATGCCTGTGCTGTCTGCGGTGGCTCTCATGGTACCGGGGCCCTGCTGAGTGGCTGCAGCAGCCACTCTGTGGCCCACAAAGCATGAAATAGTTCATATCTGGCCTTCTGCAGAAAATATCTGCCCACCCCGAATCCAGATCCTCCCTTCTACAGACACACATGGGGGATGAGATTTATGATGCCATGAGGGAGGCCGCCTGCTCCCCCAGGCCCTGAGTTTGCAGGTCAGCAAAGCACTGCGGTGTTTGTGGTGGCCGCAGAGTGGCGGGGTGCCCACCGCTGTGTGTGTCACGTCTGGTAATGAGGGGGCCCTTGCGGTCAATTCCTGAATTCTGACCTAACCCCAGCCCTCTCCACCATTCTCACTCAAAGCAGGTCAGAAGGCAAGAGGACAGGGGTGCACTCGTCCCAGGGACCCCTGGCATGTCTCCCTAATCCACTGTGCTTTTGAAGAGTCGATTGCTAGCCTCGTTGGGATACTTCTTGTGACACCTCTCTCACCCCAACATCACGCAGGATTGTGGCTGAAAAGCTGCTTTCCCTGTGTCTACTCCAGGACAGCAGCCAGTGGTGGCTTTCTGCAATGTGACGGGCGTGCACGTGTCTCTCTGGTCGTGCCTGTTCCTGGTACCCACCGGACAAGAGCTTCCCGGTCTGCTTTGCTCACTGCAGCGCAGTCGTGATGGAGAACGCAGGTCAACACAGTCCCAGAGAACATGTGGTTTCGGGGTGCACCTGCACCACCTTTCCTGATCCTGCTCAAGAAGACCCATGAACTGGAAATGATGGCTTCCTGCCCTGCGGAGACTATAGGAGGGTAGGAAGATGGAACAAAATAATGGCCCTGTCTGGGGACTACAGGGGCGGGGAGGCCTGGAGAGGAGCACCCAAGCAAGAGGGCCCAATTGCTGAGAGCAACACACTTTGCTGGAGTGAGGGAGGCTAACTTAGAATGGGGAAAGTAGTTCCAGTAGAAATGGAACTCGTGGAGACCTAATTACAAAAGAACATGGGGAGGGTGGAACCCAGAGGGGCGGTGAGGACCCCAGGAAGGCAGGAGCCTGGGGGTTTGCAGAGCAGAGGACCGGGTGAGGGTCTCTGGGTTAGGCGGCAGGCCTGGATAAACTCTAGGAGAGTGATGATGAAGTGATTCAGGTGGGCTGCCTGAGCGTGTCATGGAAGACCAAGGCTGGGAGTTCAGCGGTCTGTGGAGGGTGGGGCGCCGGGAGTGGGACTGTGCCGCCCCAAGGTGATGGGGAGGTGGGGGGACTGGGCACGGCCGAGGGCACCTGCCCACCGGTTGGGCAGACCGCCCTATCCGCCCTACCGCCCCTCATCTCTCTCACTCCCTTCTCTCGTTGCCTCTGTCCAGGTGCTTGTCACCACACTGCCTTAGTGTCCTGGGGAGGCTGCTACACGTGGCTTAAAACAACAGGTGTTTATTCTTTCATGGGGCTGGGGGCTGGAGCCCCTATGTCAGTGTCAGAATCACTCTCCCACATCCAGCAGGGCATCTGTCCCCACTTCACCCAGCCTCTGCTGGTCCCAGGTGTCCCAGACATCACTCCTGTCTCTGCTTCTGTAGCCACGTGGCCTCCTCCCCGCCGTAGTTAAATCTCCCTCCATCCATCCTGCAGGGCACCAGGGACGGCACCTGGATCACCGGGATGAGCCGCCTCCCCTCAAGATCCTTGACTTATTTTAATCACATCTGCAAAGTCCCTTTCTGTACACATAAGGAGACATGCACGGGCTCCAGGGGTTAGGACACAGGCATCATTTTTGGTGGGGAGGCGTTACCGAGCCTAACACCCTGCCTTTCTCCCCAGAATCTGCATCCAGGAGAGCTGGGTCCCCCCTGCCGCCTGGGTGCTGCACCTCCTGGACCTCAGAACGCCACAGGTGTTTGCTGTATGCACTCATGTGCCTGGGGAAGAGGTGGTGGCCTGAATCCCTGGATCCGTGTTTTTAAATAGTTCCACAGGGTGTCAAAACTGATAATGGCCATGAAATGCATTGATGTGTAGCTGAGGTTTTCCTGTCAGACATGATGCAGCTGTCCCAGTAAATTGTTAAACATAAATTAAAGAAGACTTGAGGAGACTTTAAGTTCTTTACTACAGTTTGAATTCTAAGAGCTCTGTTCCTGGCTTATTTTGGTCTTGGAAAGATATTTAAATCTTATATTCTTGGTGACTGAGAACCAAACACTTAGCGTGATTTCTTCCCTTACAAGTGTAGCCTACACTGGAATAATAGAGCTGAAATACTTGCAAGGCCAAGGCTTGCTTGTACAGAGTTTTCTGATTATGATTGTTGAGCATTAAAGGATGTGGAAATAAATATTTCTAGCCTTGGTCCAGGTCTGATTTGCACCTGTACAAATGCCTCATATACCCAAGAAACCTCAGCTCTTGAAACACTAGAGTTGTGGTCTAGCCAAATGCTTTAAGAGCGATGCTTCTGTAATTTAAAAGAAAGATAATGTGGATGACGTGTTTGCCATTCTACCTCCAGAAAGGTTTCTTGGCAACCTAACTCTAATCGCCATCATCACCATTATCAGCATTATAAGCAGCAGCAGCATCAATACTGCAACAGTTCCCACAGAGGGGCAGTTGGTCCGTGCGGAGCTCTCTGCTCAGCACTTTGCCTGCATTGTCCTGGTAAGTTGTATTCATAACCCAGCTGACACCTGCAGAGACTCAGAGAGGCTAAGTAATTTACTCAGAGCAGCACAGCCAGGAGGAGAGGGAGCTGGGGGCGGAGTCTAACAGAGAAGATTCCAGAGTTTTGAAACTCACCTTGCGGGGATGCATGTTCAGTTCTAACAGACTCTGGCCTTTCATGAAATACCTCAAAACAACTTGTACTATTTATTTAAATACTAAACAGAATTTCAAAGACTTCTGATCGTTGTTTAAATTTGAAAAGAAACAGCTAAGGACGTGTTCCCCTTAAGCAGCGTGTCCTCCAGAAGTCTGAGGTTGAGAGCTCCCCCAATGTTCAGAATGAAACACCCACGCTTATGCCCCCGCTTTATTAATAATGATCGCATTTTTGCCGTTTCTGAGATGCGCTGAATTACATCTGCTCAGTTGTATTTTGTGACTGCTGACTGACACCTTGGAGGCACCGGGGGCTCTGCAAGGTTGGCATTCTTTGGTCCCCCAGAGAAGCTTCCAGGGACACAGTGAGTCTTCGTTTTTATCATAGAAAAAAGGGCTCTCTGGATGCAGGAGTAAGGTACCTCATGTTGCTGAGCGGAGAAGTATATTTGGCTTTGAACCCTGACACATTTATTCCAATGCCTATCCTCTCCTCACTAGACTGAGAAAATATTACCTTTATGTGTAAGAATTGGAAAAAATAGATTATTCTTGAAATGAGTCACTAACTTGCTGTTTAAAGGACTTTGTCTAATAGCATTTTTCTGAATTTTTAGTTTGTTTTAATCCTGCTTTACGGTTAAAGTTTGAGCTAAATTATAAAATAAAACTGTGAACCATACCCCTTATCTTTTTTTTAATTTTAAAGTTTTTCAAATCACGGCAGTGTTTCCTTTGTTAGAAATCATAGATAAATTGAACTCTGTGTTAACCAAACCCTTTGACTCCTCAGTCATAACAAGTGTATTTTATTCATTTTTAACTCTCAGTATTTTACATAGTTTTTGGCTCATCACATATATTCAAATATTTGGCAAATTTGATAATAATACTGTCTGGGATGAGACACCTGGTTATGGTATAGAATTAATATAAAATGATATTTTAGCATTGCTAATACCCAGGAAAAAATGTAGATGATAATTATCATTATATCAACAACACTATTTGGTTTAGAGATTCTTCACTGTATTAAAAACGTGGACAGAAACATTGAAGTTATTTTATTGTGTAAATAGCAAGAGAAATAAAAACAGCAGTGAGCTTATTTAGTTTGAAAATGGTATCGATCCCTATCTATTCTTATTATACATTAGTCTGGCCTCTAAACTAACTCTCTTTGTCCAATTACAGAGAGAAAGAAAGAGAAAGTGTGCATTAGCCTTTCAGTATTGAAGTTTGGGTATAAGTTTCAAATCTGCTACTTCACATTTACGATAGAAACTGCTTTCCCATGAGCAATTTGAAAGCGTTTTAGAAAAATTAATTACTTCAAAATGTATTGCATTTAGGAATCTATCGCCTTCTCTGACTACTTTAAAGTTCTCTTAAGACATTTTCATTTATCTTCAGAGTTATCTCATTTAAAACAATACAATCTTACATTGCACAGCTGTGAGCCAGAAAACTTGTTAGAGAAGTTGCTGTTTATTCAACACTACATAAATTTCGAACTTTTTATCACAAAACACATATTATATCTTTAAATTGTCTAATTCAGACAATTTCAGGTGGTTTCAGATATTAAAGAAAATCTCATTCAGTACCATAAAAAGAATCTAAAAAGATTATAAAGCCATGTTTACGCCATTATTTTTGGATTTGCAAAAATGAATTTTTCATGCCTCTGCGGTGAGATCCTTACTAACAGAGTTTCTCTAGTTCTTCATTTCTTCTTCTTCTTTCTGTTTTTATTTCATGCATTCAATGACGTGGCATATTTCACAGGACAGTTCACCTCCAATCCCTGGAGGGCCTGATGTTAGCCACACAAGATGGAAACACTGTGGTTGTAGATGCAGAGGCCGTCGACAAAGGCCAACCCACGGCTCTGCAGAGGCCATCGACAAAGCCCAACCCACGGCTCTGCAGAGGCCATCGACAAAGCCCAACCCATGGCTCTACCCCTTAAGGATGTCACGATCTCCCTGGAGAGAGATGACATCAGCATGCACAGGACAAAAGTCACGGTGGAGATTCGCACCACAGAGATGAGAATTTAAGAGGTGAGCGCGTAACGGCTGCAAGAGTAGGCGATGTCGGTGCCACGTGCTCTGAAGAGCCAGGATGCCCTGGGCTGGGGGTTCCCTGCCACTCCTGCCTCTTACTGTTTGGGATAAACAGTGACGATGGTTCCTGTTTCCCATCCACCATAGACCCCCACGAACCAGTGATATGATGCTCTATTTTGAGTATTAATTTATGTGTATTGATGAATTGAAGAGGAAACGTTTAAAAAACGGCAGTATCTGTAACAATACATTTTTGTTTTCGATGAGTAATTACAGCCAGCCTTCTGTAGAAGGCCCCGTATTTGATGGGTTTGTTTATTTTGGTGGTTATTCTCTTTTGCTGCTTTGTGAAGTCTCTTCTGGATCTAGAGATCATCTGTAAGGAGGGTGGAAATGCATCATAAATGCCGGTGAGACTCCAGGATCTTGAAATCATTGTTTCCAGGTTTGCTAAGAATCTCCTTTCCTTTCCCCATAGAGTGACAAAATAACATGTGCCCATTTTTTTTTTAAAGGAAGAAAGAAAACGAGAAAAGTTTTCTCCAGCTATTTTCTAATAAGGCGGTTTCAGCAGATCAGACGTCTGGAAGACGTGAATGATGTTAGCTGGGGACCTTTTGCTGAAGTGGAAGCATTCCTGGATTTCTACGTTTTTTTCCCCAATGGTTAAACTTTTACTTAAAAGTATGACCTGAGCCAAATGTGTGGATCTGGAATTCACTAAATTACTTCCTCCGGCTTCCTCATTTCTCCGTCAGTAATAATTTGATTATAATTGAGCTTCCTAATTGAACTCCATACAAATAGATGTTCTGCAAAGACTTCCAACTACCAAAATAGGCCTTCGCCTGAAAAGCATGTCTAATTATTCACACGTTATTTATTCTAACTTACGAGATTAAAAAATAAAATAAATAAATCAAATAAGCCGTGCCTGGTTCTAGTGGGAAACACATTTCAAACTCCAGGGAAGAAGGAGAAAAGAACCCAATTGTGATTAATAATACCCATTACCGAGTCACTGCCCCGACCAGCACACATTTCAGAAGGTCTTATTATTCCCCTTCTGTTAGATATAAGAGAAAAATAAGGGAGTGAAATATGAAAAAAGCAAATAGTTTGGTACATGTCTGAAGTTGGCTAAAACTTTATTATTTAGCTAACGTCCATTGCCCTCCTTCGGGCTTACAGTACATACCTAGGAGCAGACATACAGTAACTGAATTGTTTCAACTTACCCAAATAGCATTGAAATGGACTTAATTGTTGCACTAGAGGAAAGACCATGTGTCTCCAGAGACTATTAGTGTCATTTAAAAGGCTAAATGTATCATAAAACCTGTCTTTAACAGAATAAAATTGTACAGACCAACACAATTTTTGCTAATGTTTTCCACATTTCTTGAAAGAGAAAGAAAGGAAAAGAAAGAAAAGGTAAAAGAAAGAAAAAAGAAAGCTTTAGCTATAAACTAAAAAGTCTGTTGGACCACTGAATTTTAGGAATAGTTTAATGCTGGAGACCAACAAATACCTTTTGAAAATTAAAAGACCTGCGGAAAGATACGTCCAAGATAAATGTGAATGAAAAATATTTTAACTCTAGAAGATAAATCTAACCTATTATGTTTCTCTCTTAAATGGGTTTTTACAATAAATAAAAATGAAATCCAACTTACACGGGAGTGAGACTCAAATCGCTTCCACTTCGTGCCTTTGGAGTGGAAGTGAACTTTGTAGCTGGTTTTATTGACTCTTTATTTTCATTTCAGTTTTTGTTCCAGGAAAATACTTCCCCATGGTATTTTTCTTATTGTTACACATACTGTGCGTGCTGAATGCGCGTTCAGCTTCCTTTTGAGTAGAGTAAATAATGGCAGAACTCGTTGAAAACAGAAAAAGGTAGAGAGAGAGGCTTCAGCTTTGCTTTTATTCCATCAGAGAGACAAAAGGATATTTCTTTCCTCCAAAGAAGTTCAGAGTATAATGGGGAAAAATCAGGAACAGAGACAAATAGTGAATCAAACCTCAATTGAAAGAACAAATCTTTCTATTTATCTGTCTCATCTTTTCTCCGGGGTTGTATATCAACTATCAAGAAAGCTATTTCAAATAACTTCTACTAACATAATTGTTATTTTACAAGTTTAGTTGCCATGGTAATGCATGATGTAATCAGGCATTTCCATCACAATCAGTTAGTTTTTCATACTGAGCCGGCGTATTATTTTCCTCTTCTCTGTTATTCCTCTATGATGGAGAAGGGAAAACAAAACAAAATGAAACTATGAATATATTGTTTCACTCTTCTGGAAACTCTCTGAATCAGGATGTAATTAGCCACGTGTTGGAGCTTTTCCTGTAACTGAAAAGTTTTAGATTTTCGTGCAACTGTTGCCATTATCCCCCTTCCTCATTAAACTCTGGCTGAATGGAAACAATCGTAATTCCCTCACTGTTCCCTATTAAATGAACGTGCTGCGTGCACGTTTGCAGAAGACAGGGACAATGTGGCAAGTGGCTGTGACTGAGGGATGCCCACACTGAAGGAGACAGGCTGTCTGGGGGCACAGTTTGCCATCCTGTAGAGGAGCCTGGATTAATTAAAAATAAGAAAAGCTGTGGCAGGGCTGCAGTCCTCAGCGACCGGCTGCCCGAAAGCTGTAATTCTAGAAATATCAAATCACGTCCTATGAGCAGCGTCAGGAGATGTGGACAACAGAGGCTGTGGAGTTGACGCGTGTTGATGAGAGACGCACGTCACACTTTTCCCAAGTGACTAGACCTGTGGGGGAATAACGGCCTTTCCATACCCCACCCCTGTTACTTTCAGGAACAGTCTCAGGGTGCCGTACGCAGCCAACAGCACCGGCCCCCCATGCAGCCAGGGACAGGGTTTCTTCATGCAGTGCCATCTGTAGCGGTCTAGGCCAGAGAAGAGCCACCTTAGACATCCAGAGGCAGAGGCCCAGGGCAGCTGGTGTAATTAGCCTGGCTCCCTCGGGAGGCTCCGCGGCCTCTGCACCCACTCAGCTAAGAAATCTCTAACGGCAAAGTGATCTCCCCTGTCCCTTGGCCCAGGGAACACTGTACCTACATGTGTCTGAACAGACTCCGGAGGTCCAGCACCTCTTGCTTTAAATTATGATTTTCCTTAAACCTACAGTTTTCTTGTTTTTCTTCCCAATCCTTTTAAGCCCCTAATTTATCCTCCTGTGTTCATCCCAGAACACACCTTTGCCATTAAGTAATTTTTATCCTTTGCCAGCTTAATATTTCTGTCTTCTGAGCAGCCTCTTTGTTTCTGCCACTAACCGTGTCTTATTCCGCTTTCTTTTTTTAGCATGAAAACATCCACTCTCTCTGGCTTTCTCATCCGTCCTCCCTCTGAGAAGCTTCCTGAGGATGGAGACTGTGCCTCCCTCACCGGCCTTGCTCCCAGAGGGTCTCACACAGCGTTTGGGACCTCCTGCTAGAAGCTTCTCATCAATGAAAAATGGAATCCAATTCAAACCCCAGCCCTGTAATGCGTAAGTGTATTTAAAATTGCACTGAAGTTTACAGACAGCGTGTGATGTTCTTTTAAGCCTATCTATTCTTATATCCTGCACGCCAGCCCCCGAACCAATTCCTTGATTTCATTTCCTATTATCTAGGGAACAGATGTTTTTCAAATTGTAGGATTTAAATATATACTGGCCCTGAATTAAGTCACTTTCTTTGCCAGTTTAGGAAAAGCCCCAGATTCCTCTATTCCCTACCCTCTTATATATTTTCCTTGATATATATCACGGAAAGGATTTCTGAAAGCTTCTGAAAAACACATAATAAATTCAGTGCTTCTCTTTTCTTATGGTTTTGTGTTATATTTAGATATATGATAGTTCTGTTTCATTTTTATATTCCCATAAGCATGGCATGTAAGTAGTGAGTAAATATTTATTGAATGCAAGAGGAAAGGAACAAAGGGAGAAAGAGGAAAGGAAAAAAAGGAGGAAGCAGGAAGGGTGGCTCAGAGGCACGGCGGGCGGAGGGAATCAAGCCTCAGTTCTGTTTTATTGTTTTAAATTGCTAATCAGGCACAGAGTTCCCGCTCTTGGTTTTAAGACCCAGTGATGGCTTTGTATTCCAACTTTCAGTGCAACTATGTGGGTTGTGATGAAGTTAAAAGATAAGTTACCAAAATAAAACCTCTAAGTATTCATAATTTAAAATGACAATTATGGTTGTGGCCACACACCACTGTGGGCAGACATAATAAGTTTCCTTTTCAACCCATTGACTCTCAGACACTTCAGTACCAGCTATGCCCGAAAGTACATTTGCAATTCACAGACACCCAACCTGTGTTTCTTTAGTCACTGTGATACTTTCTTCACAAATGGTGTTTGGTAGTGCCCTTCTTTCTAATTGCTTTAAATTAAAAAGCAATTAGATGCCTACTAATTTCAGATTAGATTCTCTGGGTCAGGACCGAGATGGCTGTGGGGTCATTAGGAGGTGGCACTACATAGCGCTGTTCCGTATCTGCCGCCCTGCATAGAGCAGAAGGTCACGGCCTGACCCTGCAGGTGCCCTGCCTCTGTGGACGGCAGGATGATGCAGGGAACACACGGCTCTGCCGGACAGCTCCAGAGGACGCCACCGGTCTTCTGATTGCTGCGACATGAATCAAGGCCTGGCCGGTGTTTAGAAGCTACGCCGCCATCGTTTTAAGTGCCCAGCGCACAATACCCGGCAACTGACAAGCTCAGGGTTTAATGAATTCGTTCGATTTGCTTTCTTCACAAAACACTTCAAAGTTACAAAGACATCCTTAGCTAATTGAATTTAAACTTCAGAACCTGCGTTTTGAGATGCTTATTTTTCTGCCCATTCTACAGGTGAGGAAAGGAAGGTGTCACAATGACTTGTCCAAAAACCTTGTGGTTGATCACAGAGATAGAATTACACAGCGGGTCCCCCATCACTGTTCCTTTCAATACGTTTCATAATTCACTGCAAATGAAACTGCCCCCCTTTCAGAAGACGCACATTTTCAAGACTCAATTTCCTTAGCAGCAGTTGTGATTCTCTTAATACAACAGTTTTGTCTCTGGCTCCAGAACCATGGAGAAGAAAGATATGGCCAATATTTTTCAGGCAATGATTTGGGCTGCCTTTTCTTTCTCTCCCATCTCACTGAAATCCTAATGCACATGCAGACAACTTCGGCAGTGGCTGGACTCAGTGAGCAGGCGTGTCTCTCCTGTCTCTGCACTCCAATCATCCACGTTCTTGGCGCAATTCCTCTGCATCAGATATTGCCACACATTTCTCTTCACATCTTCTCTTACTCTGAGAGTGTTACTTTTATTTTCTTCCTACTGGTTTATAGTCAGGACTGTAATTCAGTGACTTGGTGTCATAGCAGCTCTTTCATTCAAATGGATTTTCAGAGGAAATACCTGCAACAAACTGACGTATTGGCACAGACGAGCCAGCCCAAGCCACTTCGTCATTCCAAAACAATTTTGCAAGTTTCTCAAGGCAAATTTTCCCTCTCATCACAAAATGTGCATTGAAACAGCCCGTGTTGGTTGGTTTTCAACTAGTTATCTATGAATGAGTATAGTATTAAACCCATTAAGGAATGATTAGAAGAAGATATTTTAAATTTTTCTCTCCAAAAGATGGCTGGTATTTGGGGTCTCTGGTAAAGGTTTTTTTTTTTTTTGAGACAGAGCCTCAAGCTGTCCCCCTGGGTAGAGTGCCATGGCTTCATTGCTCACAGCAACCTCCAACTCCTGGGCTCAAG
>NW_003852422.1:3217058-3218543 GCF_000181295.1 Otolemur garnettii
TGGCGGGCCCGGCCTGGATTCGAACCCGCCACCTTAGGTGTATGTGGCTGGCGCCTTAGCCGCTTGAGCCACAGGCGCTGAGCCATCTGTTAAAGGTTTAACATTAGATCAGTGTTAAAATTACTTAATAATTCTCTTTCCCCCTTAACCAATACTTATCTAGACTTTTAAAAAATAGAGCATATATTCTCAGTTTGTAAAACTGCATTTTGGGAAAAAATTAAAAATGCACAAAAATGTAAAGCTATAAGTAAAAAGCTTCCATGATATAAACTGCTTGAAAGATTCCTACATTTCCTTGAGTCTTTTCTAAGATTAGTTTTAGGACTTATTTGAGATTTTCTTCTCAGCCTTGTATTATTATATCACAAGCATGTTCTAGTTCGTCAATGGTCAAAATGACGTAACCACACCTATTAGGGACAATGAGTGACTTTTTTGATCTTTGTTACAAGAAATATAACTGTGAAAACATACCCTTCATTTGATTGTTACCTGAATGTTTATAAAATAGAAATATTTATAAAATTATATTAATATATTTATAAAATAACTTCCCACCTATTACTTGCCTGAGAAGGCAACGTTAAAATTTCATCTGTGACATTTACGGATAGAAAGAAGTTTTGTATTTTTGTGTCATCAGATTTAGTAATCTTTTTCTTTATGGTTTCCTTCCTTACATTTAGGTATAGAAATTGATTTCTTAATATTAACATGTAACATTTTTAGTATATGCCTTGTCTGTCTTTCTGAAAGTGAAATTACGGATGTAAAGGGCAGGGAAGTAGTTTTAAAGGTTATAGCGATATATTGTTATCTCGAATGGTTTTACCATTCATACTCCCACCCACAGAATACAAGACTTCAAGTCTCAGGCACCCACATGAAGTATAATTTTAAGTTAGTCATTATTCTATTCTAATTCTAAAATTAGCACATCTTTATTACAGAAAGTTTGGAAAATACCAGTGAGTATAAAGAAACCACAGAAATTGTCGTTATCACTCTGCCCAAGAATAAATACTGTGAACGGTTTGCTTTACGGCCTTCGCGTCTCCCTCTCTTGAATCTTCTTTTGCAGACTGTTTTAATTCTGCTTTTATTCACCTGACGCTGTAGGGGAACATTTCCCCCCAGCAGGGAATGGTACGTGCCCACGGCGTTCCTAACGGCTACTGTCTCAGGGTCGAATGTGCAATTTGTTATTCTTCTATTTGGAGCATGGAGGGTGCTTCCAATTTTTCAAAATTAAAAAAAAAAGGATGTCAGGCTTGGTGCCTATAGCACAGTGGTTATGGCACCAGCCACATACATTGAGGGTGGCAGGTTTGAACCCGGCCTGGACCAGCTAAACAACAATGACAATTGCAACAAAAAATAGCCGGGCATTGTGACAGGCGCCTGTAGTCCCAGCTACTTGGGATGCAGAGGCAAGAGAATCACTTAAGCCCAAGAGTTTGAGGTTGCTGTGAGCTATGATGC
>NW_003852422.1:3218602-3287687 GCF_000181295.1 Otolemur garnettii
AAAAAAAAAAAAAAAAGGATGCTGACTACGGGAATGAACATCCCTGGGAACAGGCGTTGAACAGCACCTCTCCTCATTTTCCCAGAAATATTTCTAGTATTGAAATATTGATATCAAAGAATATGAATTACGTAACTGCATTTCTCTCGTTAAATCACCTGTGTGGTTAGACCACATTATTCATTTTGCTTTTCAGTCTTCATATTCTGATACCTAGAACACTTAAGCATTTTTGGTGTAGTCATTAAATATTTATATGTTAACGTTTATGAATGATATTTTTGGTCATTGAACAATTGTCCTTTGGAATATCTTTCTTAAACTTAACCTTTGAACTCTTTGTATATTCTTGTCCATTAGTTTGTTAAAAAAATAAAGTTTCCACTTGTCATGTTCCTGAAAAGGCAAAATTAAAATTTTAGTTATGGAGTTTATGGATAAGAAGTTTGCATTTTATTTTGGTGTGGTCAGATTTAGTAATGACTAACCAGGGGTCATGTAGATATTTGGGTGCTTTCCTCTCTTTTTGTGATCCAGTCCTCCCTTTTCCTTTATTTTTACCTGTTTAGAATTTATTGTTGTGCATATTGTGAGTTGAAGCCATTTCTGTACTTTTCCCTCAACATATTAATCGTTCATCAAATGTCCCTTTCCTCCCTTCCGGTTTAGGATTTCTGTTTTTATCGGATGTGTGTGTACTTGTAAAATTCTCACACATACGTGGTTCTGTTTCCAGGCCATCTCTCCTGTTTCACTGTTCTAGCTGATATCACACTCCCTATTTATTTTTTCCGATTCTTCATACTTTAGGGACTATTCCATCCACCTGGGAATATCTTACCCTGAGATAAGTGCAGGGACTGTCTCACCACGTAGAAAGGTTTGAAGAACTCCACACTGTGGTACTTTTCTCCTCATGCCTCTTCCCTCTGCATTACAGTCCTGGGCCTTTGGAGGGTGCAGTGCCTCCCAAACTGGCCAAACTGGCGATACCAGCCAGGTCCACGGGCACATTCTCGAGTCATTGCAAGTACTTACAAAGTTGCTGACCAGATCCACTGACTGCCAGCACTGTGCCGCCTGCTGGTCTCCCCGCTGTGGACTGGGGAGAGGAGTCTGGACTGTGGTGGAGCCACAGACAGGCTTCTGTGGTCTCTTTCCAGGCAGGAGGTCAGATAGCAATTTCCATCCCCTTGAGGTTGGCCCAGGCAGCTGATAGGCAGAGGGCTTGGTCTCCTGGGTGGGTTTCTGTCCATCCGCCACAGGTGCAGCAATGTCCCCTACAGGTGTCTCTTGCTCACATGGTCCTGGGGTGGGATGAGCTCCAGCTAAACTCAAAGACACATAGTGGGGGTGAGACGTAATGCTCAGCTCTAGGTCTTACGGTAGCACAGTGTTCCCTGGGGCGTGCGCTAATTCTTGCTTTCCTTTATTTACTTCTTGAAAATTATTTTTATTATATTATTTTTAGTATTTATTTATATACTTTTCAATTATTTTAAGATTATTTTACATTCATTTTGTTTAAAATTTCATAATCTCAAATTAAATGAGTGTTGATTTTCTTTTTCTTTTGACCAGGGAAATGACTGAGGCACTGGCTTGTCTAAAGCCTAAGATGTGTAATAAACTCAAGAATCCCTTAAAACAAGAGTCCCAGGTGCTGCCAGGCAGAGTCAGGTTGTCAGGAGCTGAGAGGGGCTCCTGTTTTCCCAGAGAGAGATACTCTCCAAAGAGGTGATTGAAACCTCCATGGAGCTTTCAAACACTTGATAAAGCGAGTTTGCCAAACCCGACGTATCGTCTATGTCACCTGTCGAAATACGTTTTATGCTTCTGCAATTTTTGCATCTCTAACTTGGGTATTTCTACTTCTGAGGAGTAAATCTCTAATCTATGTAGTAAAAAAAACTAAGATGTGGTAAGTTGGTTTTCCTTGTGACTTTTGATTCTCGATTCCCAAGGATGTGAAGTGTATTTCTTACTTAGTATTTTTCTAGAGTACTCTAGTGAACGAAACCCCGTGTGCCCAAAGTACTCTAGTGAACGAAACCCCGTGTGCCCAAAGTACTCTAATGAACGAAACCCCGTGTGCTGGCGTAAATTTTGACATGTTTGTAGGTTCGTTTCTAGCTGTCTGAGCCAAGAAGCACTTTTAGACCCTCTGCCGTTTACAATCAAACCAGCTACTCGCCTAATCTGATTCACGGAAAGAAATATATCATCTTAGGAGAAATAAAAATTAAAAAGTTTCTTCCATCACTTCTTTCCCTCTTGACTTTGAAAACCATCATTTAATTTCTAAAGCATTGTTTCCCCTTTATAATTTGCCTATTGTTTCAGTCTCAATAAGACAAAATTCCAAGAAGAACCAATTTGTCCTTTTCTATTATTTTACTCGACTTTAGTGTTTCATCCATCATTCGCCGGCTGCTCCACGATCCGCCTCCTTCCCACCAGCGTTTCATGTGCCATCTGCCTAATGTCTGCGCGGCCTCTGTCCCTCCCCAACCACTTGTACACCTAAATCATGTTTTATTTCTGTCCCGGAAGGCCTTATGGTAATTAAATAATGGTGTTTCTTCTAATATTTCTAGGAACACTTTATTATTTTATGGGGGACATGTTGGACGTTGTGAATTGAAATGGACTTCAGGCAATCGCTTACTTTCAATATTGGCCTGTCATTAGGTTATGTCTAAAGGACAGAATCAGGCCTGCTCTGTTTTCTGATGTAGTAAATGCAATTGAAGCAAGATGATTTGCGTGTCCATGAAGGCGACGCTACAAGTCATAAGAGAATATCTGGATTTTTTTTCCTGTTAGCAAAAGGCCAAAAGGTACCGATCGTGCAAAGCAAAGCAACATCCAAAGTGGAACTGACCACCTTGCTTGAAAAGCCTCAAGTCGCAGCCCGAGGTTCACATCTGAGGCAATATCGATCTTTGGATCTGATGACTATGCCTTGATTGTATTTATTTTTAATTTATTTTTAAAATTTTTTGAAACGTAGTTTCTGTTGCCCAGGCTAGTCAGTTGTCAGTTGAGCTCACTGCAGCCTCAGACTCCTGGGTTCAAGTGATCCTCCTGCGTCAACCTCCCGAGTAGCTGGGACCACAGGCACCCACCACGATGCCCGGCTAATTTTTGTGGTTTTAGTAGAGATGGGGTCTCATTCTTGCTCAGGCTGGTCATAAACTCCTGATCTTCCTACTATAGCCTTCCTGAGTTCTGGAATTACAGGCACGAGCCACTGTGCCAGCCTGTGCTTTGATTTTAAACAAAAACAAAAGGAACTGTGGCACCCGAGAGGCAACGTGGCATGTTACAGGCCGTGAAGTACAGAGACGGTGGGCACATTTGGAGGCTGGCCTGCTTACCTCCCCATTCCTCAGTCCTCTCATGCATAAAACTGGGCCCACGTGTCTTCCTTAAAGTACTGCTGTGAAGATGAAATGAGCAAGTGTCTCCTCGGCCCCGCCCCGTGGTGAGTTCTCACAAGCGTTCTTCTCCTTTATCCCACACCACATGCCCCTACTTTGGATAGACATGGATAAAGACTGCAGCCTTAGGTTCCTACAGTTTTTAAATGTGTGAAATAGCTAACATTTACTCCTATGTTTGGTGCCTACATTTTAATGTTTCCGACATAGACCCCCCCCCCCGCCCCGTTAGCTGCTTGGAGCAGGTGCACTGGCACGGCTGTGTGGTTCACACTCCACGCAGCGTGTGCACGGTAGACCCCTTCCAGGTGAGCTCTTATTTACTCTTCACATTGTGTTAGTTTACGTTCTTGAAGACGCATCATCACTGGGTTAGGATTTAGAGACAGGAGCTCTGAACACTGAGAGGTGGTGGCTCAGTAAATGCCGCATGAGGACGACTCTGCATATTTTACAAAAGCTACTAAAAGATGAAAACTAGATTCTCCCCAAAATCACCCATGAAAGGTCCAATTAACATGTTTTTTCAGAAAATACTCCCCCCAATTTTTAAGTCACAGTTTTTTAAGCAAATGAAAGCTTTATAATTTTAGGCAGGTCTATATCAACTATATTTTTCCCCACACCGTTTGCCAAGAGACACACAGATAAATACAACGTATGATTAAGTGAGATTTTAGAAAATGGGCTTTGTAAAATATAAATTGATGTGCAGACGCTACCACGGGTGACGTTTGCCACAACAGTGAACTCAGCTCTGCTGTTGATAAGTTTATCTTCTCTTCCTATGTTGGAGGGCTTTACAGGTTGAGTATTCTTTTTATTAATGTATGTTTTAAAAGTGCAAGGTTTGCCAAATTTTGGAGAAGAATTTACCAGCAAATGATATATAGCACAACTTTAGAATATTCAAGAGGTAAAAAAAGCAACAGTTAACCTATCAGAAGACTGTAATAAAAGGGTTTCTTCAACTTAAAATGAGACCAATACAGACAAAATTGCAAGGTTTAGGATCGAGTTGTCCCTAGAGCCCTCTGGACTTGAAACTCCCCTTACCACACAGCCTTTCCCTACCACACATCCTTCCCTTTCTTTCTGGAGGTTTACACAGTCTATTCCTTCCTTAAATAAGGTGGCAAGTTACTATTCTATCTCACAATGGCATCCGCATATTCAGTTACGCATTTCCCTTTATGATTTAAATGACATTAAAATAAAAGATTCCTTCTGGAATATTCACTCTGTTCTTAAATCAAAAATTATTATCTTTGCTAGCTTTAATTTTAAGTGAAACATTAATAATAATTCTACTTAGAATTTGCATAGCACCTTACACTTCTAAAGTGCTGAAGATTATCAATTAGATAATCTCCGTTCCAGCCCTGTGAAAAAGGTCAGACTTATCCTTAATTTTTACAGACCCCGAGGTTAAATCCTGCCCACGGACCCAGACGTTCAAATTATACACGAACTTGGAGGTTGATACCCAGTGTTTGGTGCAGATCAGAGAACTCAGCTACTTGATGGATTAAAATACAGTAGACACAAGCAAATCAAAATAGAATTTTTAAGGATAAAATCTATTTCTCAAGGGTAGAAGAATAAATGTTTAAAGTTAGGTTTTTGCTTTAGCCTGTCTTAGAGCTTTTATAAGAAAATCATGGCTCTTTTTGTAAAATTATTGTAATTTAGAAATGGTAAATTAAATAAGATTTCTGGTAAAAATGTTGACTTGAGGAAGAGAGTGACCTGTTTCTTCTTTAATAATGGAGATAACTGAAAACTGGTCTCAGTTTTCTGGAACGCTTCCTGTCACGTCACGAAGCCTCTTCTTATAATCCACTCCCACCAAGAAGGAAGTTTACGAAGAGGCGTGGTGGTCAGTCCCGGGTGTCCTGTGAGTTATTATTAATTATCTGGTGTCTGCTCAGCCCCATCCACTCCCTGGATGTGTGTTTTGGATGTGAGAGTCGGATGTCCCTGGGCTGGGCAGTGGCCGTGTGGGACTGGTGTGGGTGCTCAGGCTGTGACCTACAGCGCTGGACTGCAGTGATGGGCAGGGCCAGACTGCCGTGACCTATAGGGCTGGACTGCAGTGACAGGCAATGCCAACTGCCCACGGTGCAGGGCTGGACCACTGACCTGTGGGGCCACCGCAGGCTCTCTGCCTCACATTGGTACATTAGCTCATGCTGATAGAACTCATGACTCCGTTTTTTATTTTCCATTTTTCCAGAAAGATGACCCCAGTCTTTTCTCAGCCAGTAACTCTTGTGTCTCTTCTTCAGGTTTTTTTGAACTTGGGTTGATTCCTTTCCTCAGCTAACTGCCTTTCTGCTTACCAGTTTTTGGAAAGTGGAGATTATAATTTCATTTTTATCTCCTCAGTTTTTATACATGGGACATGGCTGAGCAGGAGATGAAAAGACGTTTGTTCAGGCCTGACCGTGGAATCGGGTATATATTCTTGTCACTAATCACTGCTATTACTTTTTATGACAGTTTTTTTTTTTTGGTAAGAAAAAATGTATTCTTAAAGAAAGTTTATATCATGTCCCTGAAGAGATGAATCTGGGATGCTAACAGGACAGAGAACAAATAGAAGATTTCCTAGATCTGCAGTGTTAGGGTAGGTGGAAAAAACAAGCATCTCTGAGAAGCAGCAGATTCCTGGACCCTCGTGTGGGGACTGCGCCTGCATGGGCAGCCATACCCGTGATAGCCGTGATCAAATGGCAGCTTAAAGACGTGGATTTAGAATCTCCCAGTGCAGGGGTCCTCAAATTTTTTAAACAGGGGGCCAGTTCACTGTCCCTCAGACTATTGGAGGGCCGGACTGCAGGTCCTGGGACGAGTCGGCTGCTAAGCAGGACAGGCAGCGGCAGCAAAAACACCCGGTGGGCCAGATAAACGTCCTCTGTGGGCTGCATGTGGCCTGCGGGCCGTAGTTTGAGGATGCCTGTCCCAGTGCCTCCCTTTCTTGAAAGTTCACACCTTCGTCCAGGCCGTGGGATTCCTTAGAGGCAGAGGAGGCTGCTGTTTTCACTGCACCCTCTGACTGAGCCCCCAACTCATGGTGCTACCAAGTACGATGGTCTGGACATCTCCATACAAGGCAGCAGGTTTTCATATTGTTTACGTGTATTTCTCCATGCTGGATCTATGCCAGATATTGTTCTAGGGATTAACACACAGTGAAGAACAAATAGAGCAACACTTTTTTTAAAAGAGAAATGGTCTTGCTCTATTGCCCAAGCTGGATTGCAGTGGCATCATCATAGCTCACGATGCCCTGAACTCCTGGGCGCAGGTGATCCTCCTGCTTTAGTCTTCTAAGAAGCTGTGACAATAAGTGCCTGCCACCATGCCCAGCTAAATTTTTAAACTTTTTTTGGTAGAGATGGGGTCTTGCCATGTTGCCCAGGCTAATCTCAAACTCCTCGACTCAAGTGATTCTCCTTCCCCGGCCTTCCAAAGTGCTGACATCACTGGTATGAACCACTGCACACAGTCCAGGAAGCATTCCTGAGTGTCAAAGCCCAGAGTTAATTGTTTATTTGCATATCCATAACTTGCTAATTTCTCTCTATTTAGGAGATGAATGAAAAGGACATTTCAATTCAGCATCTACAGAGTATTTAATTTTTAATCTCTGTTATTCTGATTTCATAGAAAAATTAGAATAATAACCTAATACAAACTAAAATTCCCTTCATACATCTTTTATTATTATAACCTCATTTCTCCCTTGAAAAATGTTGAACTTTTTCCTTTTAAACAGTAAGTTTGTGGCAAAATAAATCAATAATATGATTATGGAAAGAAAAGCAGGGATGATGAACTTGGATGGGTGGGGGTTCTAAGAAAGGAAGCCTGTCTGTGCATCAAGCTCTCTGCCAGGCCAAGGGCAGAGGGGGTGGGGGCCCGTGAGCAGGAAGTCAAGTAGAAAAGCTATGACTCTCGTTAATGAACGGACTACAATTTTCCAAATTGGGAATGTGGGCACTTCCAGTAAAAACTTTGGAGAACCTACTCAATGTGTATTAATCAGCTGTAAACAAATCATTTGCTATCATAAATATCTTATATATTGCAAAGAAAAGTAAAAATCCCAGAACCACCCTCCCTACGCAAGAGGGAGGCTGAGTTGTGCAACACCCCCTTCCACACGAAAAGCCGTCACCAGCACTGGGCACCCGCCAGAACCCAGGACGCTGGGGAAAGTGGAGGGCCTCGGATACCTGCTAAGGACCACAGAACCACCCCAGGGATCATTCATAAGGACGTTCCTTACTGACCTGCCATAAACAAGGATGTGCAAATTGTCAGGACCAGTCTGCAGGTTAAGTCCGGCTCCTATGCTAACGCCTGATTCACACTAATGGTGCTGATGTTGAGTCTAAGTTCATCTTCTCAGGTGAGAACAGAGGCCAGGAAAGATGGAGCTGTCTGCCCTGCCCAGGGACAGCTGCGCAACTGAGGCTTCCTTCACCCCCTTTCTTGTCAAGTATTTACCTTTCCTTGTGTGAAATGTGCATTTCCTGCACCTCACAAGAATATAGCCCCTGGCTCACTGCCCGCCCCCCTCCTCCTGTTTTCCTTCTGTAGTTACTATCCCCGTAAATACTGCCGTTTCCAAATCTCCTTTTGGAAAAACTGACACGGGTGTGTCTGTGGTTCGCATTCTCCTCCTGACACACCCTCAAACTTTGGTTTAATGAACCTGTTGATTTAGATCTTTGCCTCCGTCACCCGTTTTGGGTTGTCAACATAAAAGAAGTTCTAAATATGAGATAAATTTAAAAAACAACAGTTAAGTAATTAAAACTATATGTAGATAGCATAAAATTAATAATAATATAAAGTAGCAACAGCAGTGATTTATTATTTTTGACAATTTTGAATTAAGGTTTAAAATACAACAATTTTGTATTTTAAATGTTCTGGTTATAAGTTCAATTTATTTTACCACCTGGTTTAAATAAGTAGACATTAATAAGAAAAACCTTCATGAAGATACTTAATTCCAAAGTGGAGAAATGTTATCATGATCTATGCTTAATCAAATTGTAGTATTTGTTCCTCAGTTCTATCCTACATGTTTTTCAAGCTTTTATGCAAAGATTTTGTTGAACTCCGGCTACCACATTTTCATCCTGGTTGAGATCAGTTAGTCGTATCAGTAAAGTAACAGGAAGTTATATTTTTCTTCTTTTTAACCATTTTGGAGGGGGTAAAAATTTGTAAGCAGATCAGAGGATTTTACTTCTAACTTTTAAACTATGTTGCTGTAAGATTTTTTTCAAGTATGATTTATCTACATTGTTTTTTAACCACAGATAACACATTTAAAAAACACCATCATCTGTTTCTTTCAAAGAAAAAAAAAGCAGCACTTTATATCCTTTTGTGAACAGAACATTGTACCAGTTGGTATGAGTTTCTCTGCAAGTAACAGGAAAGTTGATGAGTAGAGGCTTAAGCCTTGCAGGTATTGGACAAACTACATAACAAACACGTCTCACGGGAAGGCAGTAAAGCTCTGTGATTGTCTGTGAGGATCTAGGTTCTTTCCTCCCCTTCTGCTATCCTAAGTGTGCTTATTTTCTGTCATGCTGATACCTCATGGCTGCAAAACGACTGCTGTTGCTCCAGCCACGCTGTGCCCACTCCCATGAGCATCCCGGACAAACAGGAACAAGGTCAGGATGATAAAGAATTTCTCCTCTCTAATATGTGCCCCTCATTGTGGAAATTGGCCTCTCCCTCTTAGAGGGAGAATGTTTGTAATTGAAGTAGAGGCAGGTCACCTCTGCTATTTAATCATGGTTAGTACACCTGCCTATTTATGTCATCTCAGGCCTGAAGTTCTTTTTTTGAAACTTTCAAGCTGCTTGTCCATTTTATGAAGGTCAGCTGGCAAATGCTAGATATGTCACAAGGATTCCCTTTGACAAGGTTTGCAGTCTCAGTCCCAGTGTGCCCTGAGGACAGCTATGGTTGTGGCCGCACCTCTGATGGGAACATGCCAGTGTCACTCTGTGGGCTGAGTACGGGGAGGCTTATCTCTTTCCTGTCTATGGGCAGAGAAAGACACTGCTCTTCTGAGGATCGCTTTTGAAGGCCCTGGGAACAGAGATCTCATTTTTTGGCTCCCTGAGCTAAACAGGTAATTTTGTGGTTTGGAAGGAAAAACTTTAAAGTATCTCTTTACTATTGACCTTCAGTGGGTTGAATATTGAAATTTGATAGACCACTTTCCATAACACGCAGCTTAATTTCTATTTATTTGTTAATGTCATACATTTTTCTCCAAAATAACAAAAACAGAAATTGACTCATTTCCTTCCCTCCAGAACTTTCTGAGAGCTACCGGCAGAAATGAGTCTTGCACAATGTAAATAGCGTTGTCACCCAGATGTGACAATCTTTAGAGGCATGTGAGGGGAAAACGCACTGCAGGGCTCCCTGTCCCAGCTGACCGGGACTAAGGCAGGGACACAAGAGACTGAGGGGTTTACAGTAACTTCCTTCGGTTGAAATCACTTGCACTTCGGTGCTAACTGATGTTCTTCCTTCTTGGTCCAAGGCTATGGAATTACAACATCAGGAGTAAGTACACTCTATTGCGTTTGGGGCTAAGATGAGGAGGTCCCAGAGTGTTTGCTCAACCTCAAAGATTTCCATTCAGACCTTCCAGGGGAGCTAGAAACAAGATCTCAGTCTCCAGGGGAAAGTTAAGTTTCTATTTCCTAGAGGGAAATGATGCTTGGTTTGCTTTTTCTTCGGTCTTTGAAGATATTGTTCTCCTCCGCATGAGCATTCTGAACTTTTTTTTTTTTTTTAAAGCATTAGACTTAACACGACTTAAATCTTAGACAATATGTCACTGTGTTTCGGCACCTGAGCGCACAATTAATCTCCATCTATCTCTGGTAAAATAAACACACCTGTGGGATGTTTTCCATTGAATACATGAAAAGAAAACTCATAATAAATCTCAGACTGATAGTTTCATCATGACTGACAGTGCTGCTGGAGGCTCCTTCCTTACGAGTATAATTTGGGAGTATATAAAAGCAAGAGATTGATCTCTACAGAACCTTTACTTTTCTTTGGTATTATTCCAAGCTCTGTGGTTCTCTCTCTTTTAATAAAAAAAAAACGCTGCAAACTATGGTTCCCATATTTAATTTATATAAATGAATGTACACACATGAGCATATGTGCACACACACACACACACACTATTACCTAATGCCTAGAAGACACAAAGTACTGAAGGAGAATCGTGTGTGATTTACTGGTGCACTTCTTGGACAGAGGTATCCTCTTTAGAAATTGCAGAGATGAGAGAGACAGAGGGAGTGATTTGAGCTCTTCCTAGAGGGGTGCTCCTGAGAAATCTGTTTGGTGAAAGGTTTACTGTCATTATTAGAGTTAAACTGTGATCACCATTAGTAAAGCATTGATTAAACGTCTAAGATCAAATCCTCAGATTCTGCAGTAGAATCTTATAAACCGTTTTAGAATTTTCCAGAACATCAGAGATCTAGGGTGTGGGTGGGAAGCTAATGGAAGAAGGCCAGTCCCCCACTTTCTCATTCTGATTCCAACCCCTTTGTCTTTATCCGTTTTATACTTTGGAGTTCTGTGTATGACTTTTAAAGGTGTGTTATGCCAATTCATTTGGATACCACTGGTCTACAATAGACAGAGAGTAAATAAAACCTACAGAGACCTGGGGAAAGAGCTCTTCTTTGTCAAAGGCTACAGTTGGTTTTCAGAATTAATTTGGCACTGCTGAATTCCAGGATCGAGTCTTCATGTTTTCGTGTCCATGAAGGTAAAAGCATTTTAGTGAGCAGCTCTCTTCCTTCATCAATTTAAATTTTGTGAAGTTTCCCCAATTTTAGAGAAAAAATGTTTTATTTAAGAGGTCTCAGAAAAAGAGAAATCTGAATGATAAAGATTAACTTTTTAAAAACTTTTCAGTTGTAATTTTATACCTTTCGACCAACTTCTCATCATGCCATTGGTTTACATGACTACAGCATGTTGATTGAAACAGGGGTAATTAATGTTAATAGAGTATTTTTAACTGGTTTATATACCCTGTTCAACCTTTGGCTAATCTTCTCAATAATTTCTTTTTTCTAGTCCAAGATCCAATCTGCCATTTCACATTGTGTTGACCGATAATATCTCCTTGGTTTCTACCACCCCGTGATACTTCCTCAATCTCTGTTTTTCATAAAGAATAGTTTCAATGTTTAAAATTTTTGTTTAATCAACTGCATGGAAATTCCCTTTGTTACATGTGCTTGTGTACTGAGTGGTTAGGACCACCTTGAACCAACTGATTGTAGACGGGATTTGGCCTAGCGCTTTGGCTCACACCTGTAACCCTAGCACTCTGGGAGGCTGAAGTGGGTGGATTGCTTGAGCTCAGAAGTTCAGGAGCAGCCTCAGCAAGAGCAAGACACTGTCTCTACTAAAAATAGAAGAGACTAGCTAGTTGCCATGGTGAGCACATGAAGTCCCAGCTCCTGGGGAAGGTGAGACAAGAGGATTGCTTGAGCCTAAGAGTTTGAGGTTGCTGTGAGCTATGATGCCACAGCGCTCTACCCAGGGTGATAGAGTGAGACTCTGTGTCAAAAAAAAAAAAAGGAAACAAGATTTAATATTTGCTTCACATTATTCAATAAACATTCTGAAATATAGCAGAGCAACAAGCAACAATGAAAATTTTTATTTACATAATAAATAAATTTATATTTATTATTTAAATGTATGGACCAGCTGATAAAAACCTAGCTTTTGACAGCTTACAGCCTACAGAGGTTGACTAAATTTCAGGCCAGAATCTAATATTCCACAAGCAGAACATAGATCTACAGAAAGACATAGCTTTAGTACCATGAATTTCACTGGGCTTGGTCTTATTTTCAATGGACTTACAATGAAACCCATGGGTCAATTGCTGTTGTTCTGTTTTGGAATATGTACTTGTTAGTTTGCAAAAGTACAAGGACTTTGGGGTGCAAATAATTTTTAATTGTATCACCTTGTAGACAAGTAATACTGTTTCTATAACACTTAAGTTGATAATTTTCTTCTAACCGAGCATGAGCTCAAGTTTTTTAATGTACATTATAGGTGCACTTGAAAAGAATTGTATTCTCTGTACCGTGGATGTAGGGCTCTCTCTCTGTATATCTGTTAGATCAGTTGTGTTCAAAATAATATTCAAATATTTGATGTACCAGCTTCTAAAAATGCTATGGTACAATTCTCGCAATGTTTGGATTTTTTTCCCTCTAACTTCTTGTTGCAGTGCTCTCAATTTTTTCTTTTCACATATTATGGTTCCTTTTTTAGAATACCAATTTAGAGCTCTTTCATCTTCCTGGTGAAGTGTTTCTTTTATTATTGTGATAGTTATTTTTTATGCTTCTACTTGGCTAAGCCACTGTGCCCAGACATGACATTGATAGGAGATGTTTTCAGGTGAAAGTTAACATTTGAAGCAGCAAACTTGAATACACAGATTATCTTCCATGCAGTAGGGGGGTTGGTCTCTTCTGATGAGTCGAAGACATGAACAGGGAAATGCTGACCTTTCCTGAATTTGTTTATCAACTCCAGGGGTCTCTTAGCGGAATCTCTGGGTTTTTCGGTTTAGTACATATAAGATCATATCATCCGCAAAAAGCAATAGTTTGACCTCCCCTTTCCTAATTTGGGTACCCTTAACTTCTTTCTCTTGTCTGACTCCTGTCCAGGGCTTCCAGCACTGTGTTGAATAGAGGTGGTGCCAGGGGACATCCTTGGTCTTTTCACATTTTTAGTGGGAATGTTTTCAGCTTTTCCCTATCGAGTATGATGTTACCCATGTGTTTATTATACTTGGCTTTTACCAGAATTTACAAAGAACTCAAGCAAATCAGCAAGAAAAAAATCAAATGACCCCACTAAAAAAGAGGGCAAAAGGCATTTTCTTTCCAAAAGAAGATTGAGAAATTGCCCACAGACATCTGAAAAAAATGCTGACCATCAATAATCCTCAGGGAAATGCAAATTAAACCCATAATGAGATCTCACCTTGTCCCTGTTAGGATGGCATTTGTTAAAAAGTCCCAAGACAGCAGATGCTGGTGTGGATGTGGAAAGAAGGGGACGCGTACACGCTGTTGGTGGGACTGAGAATTAGCAACACTTTTACGGAAACTGTTCTTTGAGAAAAGGACTAAAAGTAGACTTGTTATTTGATGCAGCAATCTCATTCTTGGGTACTTACCCACGGGATAAAAAAATTTTTCATCAAAAAGATACCTGCACTCTTAAATGTTTATTTCAGTACAAGTCATAACTGCAAAAATGTAGAATCTACCTAAATGCTCATCATTTCATCAGAGGATCAATAAAACAGGGTTTGTGGGCACCACTACTCAGCCCTGAAAAAGGATGGCTTAATGCCTTTTGCCACAATTTGGATGGAACTGGAGACCACTGTCCTAAGTGAAGTATGTAATGAATGGAAAAAAAAAATACCACATGTACTGACTATTAAGCTGGAACTAACCAATCAGCACTCACCTGCAGAGAGGGAAGGAAAACTCAGTAGAAATCCAGTGGGGGAGGGGAGAGGAGCCGACCGCCAAAGCCTACTTAACAAGTACAAAGAGCACCATCTGGAGGATGGGCACACTTACAACCCCGGTGCAGCATTACAAAAAGTGAACCAGGGCAGCGCCTGTGCCGCAGTGGGTAGGGCGCTGGCCCCATATACCGAGGATGGCAGGTTCAAACCCAGCCCAGGCCAAATGGCAACAAAAAAATAGCCGGGTGTTGTGGCCAGCACCTGTAGTCCCAACTACTCAGGTGGCTGAGGCAAGAGAATCGCCTCAGCCCAGGAGTTGGAGGTTGCTGTGAGCTGTGTGATGCCCCAGCACTCTACTGAGAGTGTCAAAGTGAGACTCTGTCTCCATAAAAAAAAAGTGAACCATGTAAACCCGGACATTTGTACCCCTGTAATACTTTGAAATTTTAAAAAAGAGGAAACTGTTAGGTATCCGTTATAGTTAACCAAATAATTTTAATGTTAATTATAAAATACATTGAAATAAAATGTTAAGTCAAAAATAAAAAAAGGAAGAAAGCATAAATAAATATCCAAACTAAGCTGTTAGCTGTCTTTGACATCCCAGGCAAATAGTGCCTGTGTACAGGGTGGGTGCTCAGAGCAGACGGCTGCTCCCGGGCAGGGCTGGGCCACACATGGGAGCCGTGCCCTGTCGGGACAGGAGCTGGATGCAGGAGCCGGACACGGGAGCCAGACGCCGAACCTCGCAGGAGCTTCCTCTGTCATTTTGCTGCTGCCTGGTCACCAGGGAGACCCACTGAAGTGCACTTAACCAAACATTTAAAACATATTAATGCATAACTCACAAAAACAACTAATATTAATCAGCCGTGTAGCTCTCTGTCTCTAAAGCATTTCATGAACAAATATTAGCCAATAATCAATTAAAAACAGCCTGTTCCTGATACCATTCCTTATATATCCTGTCTCTTAGCACAGAGAACCTGACTGGCAGAGGCTGCCACAGGCCAGGATGCCAGGAGTCCAGACTCCCTGGGGCTGTTTGGGCCTCCTGCCCCTAGGTGGCTTGATGCCCAGAGCTGTTATGTCCCCTTCCCATGATGATTGTCAGAAAAATTGCTTGCGTTTTTCTCTCCTCTCTTTTCCTCCTGAGTAGCTGGGACTAGAGGCGCCCACCACAATGCCTGGCTATTTTTGTTATTGTTGTTGTTGTTGTCATTGTTGCTTAGCAGGCCTGGGCTGGGCTTGAACCCACCAGCCTTGGTGTATGTGGCTGGCATCCTAACCACTGAGCTATGGGCACCGAACCTTTGTTATTCCTTTTATTTACTCTTGCGGGAGAGGCTTAATTAGGCCATGGCCGTACTCTAGAGCTCCATGGCAAGGGCCCTGGCCAGTTGCTGCCCCAGCTGCTATTTCCAGGGAGGGACAGGATACATGAGAAAAGCCAAGTTCACAGGGACAGCACACAACCTGCAATGTGTCTACTCAAGGACCCAGAACGTGGCCCCTTGCTGTGTTAACCAAGAGGTCAGAAGCCGTTGCTGGTGGAGCACAGTCCTGCCCCCTTCCTAGTCTCAGGGTTTCACAGTGTCCGGCAAGTGGCGGGTGCCCAGTGACGTTTAGATTTATTCGAGTGCTTAAGAATATTTGGATTTTCTTGGACACTGGAGGGGATTTGGATTTATTTTGCAATGACTCTGGAACAGGAAATAGGAATGAAGAACTGCTGAATCACAGTGCTCTGTTCGCCCCTTCTCAGCTCTGGGTGCCACTTTCTCCCTGTCTCAGGGGAGCAGGTGAGTTGACCTCTTACCCCTGAAAGGCTTCGCCACCCGGTGGGCATCACTGGTCACATGACTTCCTGCCCAGAGCCACCTGGGAGCGGTGGGAAGCTGAGGCTACTTAATGCTGATTGCACACTGAGTATCACTGTGACAAAGCTGCGTCCCCACTCTGTCCCCATCGATCTCCCATCAGTCATTAGTAAGTGGCTGTGTTAGACATGGCTCTTGGGCATTTTTCCAATGCAAGGCCACTTAGCATTAAAATTGCAGTTGTGGGTTTTCCATAAGCCTTTATTCAACCCAGTAAAACACCTGCCTGGAATCCCAGCAGACTCTCCACATGGACACCGCCTTGGCCTTTCCCTCTGCAAGTTGCTAGGGAAATCGAGCCATTTAGAAAGAAATGTGTATACAGAAGGTAGGTCTCGTGGAAATATACTAAATGAAGAGATCTGGGGTTTTGTTCAGATGACTGAAGAGCAAGGGTGCCTTTTATCCTTATTCTGCTTTCAATCATGCTCTAATTTGATAGAAACAATCATATTCTCTAGTTGTGATTTAAATTTCAGGGGAAACGTTAGCTGGAGAATTAAATATATGCAATCTTCAAACTGTAGAATTAGATGTTTTAGAAATTTGAAATGTATGAATTGGAGCTTTTCATCTAATCTCCATTATTTTCCCCCATGAGTGAAAGAGGAAGTCTGCTGAAAGTCCTCTGTCCACTAGCAGAAATAGGCCAGGAGGATGTGCCCACCCGAGACATTCTGTGTGTCTATCTTTTTTGATCTGTGTCTCATAAATACATCAGTTACTGAGACATTGATCATTTCTTTGGAAGAAAATTCACATCTCATAAAGGAAACAGTCTAGCATAAAACCAAAGGTCAAAATCATTGTGACTGATTGTTTCAGAATAAAGTACAAGTCCCCAAAAAAGAAATGGAAGCTGACAGCAGGGACAAGGAGGCACAAGATGTCCTGGGCTCATCTGCTCGTCTTCAGGGCTGACGTGGACTTGCGGTCACTCTGCCGCCCACCTTGGAGCTGCACTCGTCCCTGGTCACTGCAGGCCCCCAGCCCGTTGTTTTCAAATAAAAGTACTTTATTTTCTTTTTCTTTCTTTCTCAGTCTTCTTTCCTTCCTTCCTTTCTTTTCTTTCAAAACATCAATGGGGGTGCAAATGTCTTTGTTACATGAATATCTCACACAATACTTACGTTGGGTTGTTAGTGTGCCCGTCATCAGAATAGTGTTCACCGTGTCTGATAGGCACCCCCGCTCCACCTCCCTCTTTCCTGGTTTCCAATGTCCTCTACGTTTTTGTGGCCCTCTGTACTCATCATTTAGCCTCCAGTCACTAGTGAGAACATGTGTGTTTGGTTTTGCATTTCTTAGATGCTCCACTTAGGATAAGGGTCTCCAAATCCATCCAAGTTGCTGTAAAAGACATTATTTCACTCCCTTGTATGGCTGAATAGTAGCCCATGGTTAAGTCTGTGTGTGTCTCTGTGTGTGTGTACGCAGATATCACATTTTCTTTATCCTTTTATGGATTGATGGGCAGTTAGGTTGATTTCACAATTTTGCAATTATGAATTATGCTATGAGAAGCATTTGGGTACAGATTTTTTTTTATAACATGATTTCTTCTCCTTTGGATATATACCCAGCAGTGTCACTGCTGGATCAAATGGTAAGTCTCCACTTATTTCTTTGAGGAATCTCCATGCTGTTCTCCAGAGAGGTTGTACTAATTTGCAGTCCGCCAACCGGGTGTGTCAGTGTGCCTCTCTCTCTGCATCTATGCCAGCACCTACTGCCAGAGAAAGCAATAAAGGGCACCCCAATCAGGATTGTATCTAGAAAACTCTAAAGCAGGGGTCCTCAAACTTTTTAAACAGGGGCCAGTTCACTGTCCCTCAGACTGTTACAGGGCCAGACTGCAGGCCCCAGGATGAGTCAGCTGCTAAGCAGGACAGGCAGAGGCTTCAAAAACACCTAGCAGGCTAGATAAATGTCCTCAGTGGGCTGCTTGTGGCCCACGGGCCATAGTTTGAGGACACCTACTCTAAAGACGCTACCAAAAGATTCCTAGAATTGGTAAATAAATTCAACAAAGTCTCAGGTTACATAATCAATGTACACAAACCATAGCATTTCTGCATAGTAATACAAGTCAAGCTGAGTGTCAAACCAAGGCCTCAATACAATTCATAACAGCCGAAAAGAAAAGAAAATACCTGGAAATCCACTTAACCAAGGAGATGAAAAACCTCTGCAAGGAGAGTACAAAACTCTGATGAAAGAAATTTTAGATGACACAAGTGGAAAAATATCCCATGCTCAACATGTCAAAATGTCCATACTCCCCAAAGTGATTTACAGATTCAACACAACCCCCATCAAAATACCAACCTCATATTCCACTGATCTAGAAAAAATAATTGTAAAGCATACTTTGGAACCAAAAAAGGAGCCCCAGTAGCCAAAGCAAGCTTGAGCAAAAAGAATAAATAAAGAGACATTATATTGCCTGATTTCAAATTATACTACAAAGCTACAGTTACAAAAACAGCATGGTGCTGGTATAAAGGTAGACACATTGACCAATGCAACAGAATGGAGAGCCTAGAAATAAAACCACTGACTTATAACCGACTGATATTTGACAAAGCAAACAACAACTTACGCTGAGGAAAAGAAGCCCTATTCAATAAAAAGTGCTGGGAAAACTGGATAGCAGCAAGATGAAGAATGAAACAGGACCCTCATCTCTCACCATACACAAAAATTAGTTCATGGTGGACAAAAGACTTAAATGGAAGCCTTGAAATCATACAAATTCTATAATAAGACATTGGAAAACCCTTCCACACATTGGCTTAGGCACAGAATTTATGATTAAGACCCTGAAGGCAAATATATATAGCATAATGAAAATGAATAAATGGGAGCTAATTAAATTAAAAAGCTTTACATGGCAAAGGAAATAATCGATAGTGTATACAGATAACCTACATAGTGGGAGAAAATACTTGCCAACTATGCATCTGATAAAGTGCTAATACCTAGCATCTACAGAGAACTCAAATCAGCAAGAAAAATACCAAACAACCTCATTAAAAACTGGGCCAAAGATGTGAACATAATTTTTTCAAAAGAAGATAGACAAATGGCCAACAAACATATAAACAAAAGCTCAACATCATTTATCATCAGAGAAATGCCAATTAAAACTACAATGAGATACCATCTTACCATGTCAGAGTGGCCATTATTAAAAAGCCACATTCCATTTTGAATAATCCCCATGTGAAGGCAGTGGCCAGGCTGGATCTGTCATCCCTGGACCACTGAGAGGCTGAAGTGTGAAGTCACGTGCAAACTTCCTTCTGCTCTGACTTACCAGGGCTTGCGGAGAGACAAGAGATTTGAGATCCAACGGAATCTTGCATGGCGTTTCAAGGAGAAAAATTCTAAGTTCCCAAGATCACAGAATAAATATTCATTTGCTTTTTCTTTTGTACATTTTTCTTGATAAAATAATGTTAAAATTTTCCCAAGCAAAGTGAAAGAAGATAGAGAAAACATACAAGCCTTCAAATATGAAACAACACAGAGAAGATTTGAACCCTCTGATTGTTTACATTAGAATTATATTCTATTTTGTTTCAATATCTTTCCATGGAATACTCCACACGTATTCAGAAAAATGCTTTAGTTTAATTAGGTGGCACATAAGGCAAAAGTTCTACTTTCTGGTTTTGTTATGGGTGTGCTATTTACCTCGATCACAATAATCACACATGCACATGCACACACCATAAGCTTTGAAGTAGATTTGTGGATGTCCTATACAGGCACCTACACACTTACCTATAAACATGTGTGATACATATATACTCACAGATACGCAATTATTCCATGTCCATGGAGTTTTGTGTAGCTTTACACGTTTATCTTAGCTCCTAATTTAGGTATTTTGAATATACAAGGAAAGATAGTCCAAATACTTTGTAATTTCTGGGTTACTCTTACAGTTACTCTCAGTTACTTTTGCAGTTACCAAATTGAGACTAACTCCATAACTCTAAAATTTCAGGTAGTTAATAAGTTTATGAGACATTTAAAATGATAGTTGGTTAGTAGCTAAATGAGACCTTTGAAAATACAAGCATGAAAATGAGTAAGATATTATTGAAATGTTAGATGCGCTAATCTTACTTGATTTGAAAAAGATATAGAATTACAAGGATGGAAGGGAAGCGAAGCTCCATGGGGCTCTGTAAGACACAAGCTACAGACCCAGAAGCAGTGTCCAGACAGCAGCAACACCTAACATTCTGCATCCACCACAGAGTACGAAAAGAGAACCAGCAGGGGCTTCCTGCCTCACCTGGGCCAGGTGCACATATTAAAGGTAAGTGCCTAAAAGAACAGTGTCCTATTTTCAGTGAAAACCAATAGGACTCCCCAATTTTCTACTTTTTGAGAGACATGTAAAGTATAAAAGGCACAACTTAAATTTGGAAAGTGGATGTTTTTGCTGTGCTAATGAGTGTAAAGAGAACAGTGCTCTGTAACAGACATGTTTCATTCTTAGTATGGACAAATTTTCACATTCACTTTAATACTAATACACTATACTACTTTAGGGACTTTAACATCATGTTTTCCTGGTGATCTCATGGCAATAATATCTATGAAACACTTATGGAGTTGCTGTCTTGGTGCCATCAGAAAAGTGCTGAGGGTAGCACTAGAGAGAGTGAGGGTGGGGATGGGAACGTGAAAGCTGAGATGTCAGCTATGGTGCAATCACCAGTGATGATGATTCAAGCAGATAGCCTTAGGGCTTTCAGTAGAGCAAGTGGGAAAAAAAGAGTCATTGGTGATGTGGAAGTAAAAGAACTAAGAATCTCAGATGTTAGAAGGACCACCCAACCGTGTGAATATTGAAGCCTCTCAGAATGGTGACAGAGGTAGGGATGTGGAATACAGCCTCCCAAACCTCAAATAAACAATATACATGGCCAATAAATATAAATGGGCAAGAAATAAGTATAAAAATAAATGGCCATTTTAGTAAGCAATAACAAGCAAGGCACTAAAAATGGGGACTGCTGTAGTTTGAATGTGGTCCCTCAGAATCATATATTGGAATTTAATCCTTAATGCAACAATGCTGGAAGATGGAGCCTAATGAGACCTGGTTAGGTCAGGAGGCTTCACCTTCACGAATGGATTAGCACTGATTATAAAGGGGCTTAAGGATGTGAGTTAAATTTGTCTCATGTGTGCTCTCCTGCCCTCTGCCATGCATGACACAGCAAGAAAACCCTCACAAGATGCAGCCCTTTGATCTTGGACTTCCCAGCCTCCAGAGCCATGAGCCAAATAAGTTACTTTGTAAATGACCCAGTCTCAGGAATTCCATTACTGCTTCAGAAAATGGACTGAGACAGTCACAGCATCCCAAAAACCTTCCAGTGGGTTTGCAAACTGATGTGCTCTTTGCTAGAACATAGTTTGGAAAAATATTTTTTTTTTGAAAAATATTAAAATATTGAATTTGGAGTATGATTTGGTAGCTATTCCACCTGCATGAATAGTACTATTGAAAAATTCTCATGAAATATTATATAACTTAATGAGTAAATGTTCACAGGCATTGTTAGGTGGAAGGAAACAAGTTTGTTAGAAAAAAGTGTTCATGAATACATAAGAAATACAATATCAGATAACGGAACATTTCTGGTAATAAGATTTTAATTTTTGTTTTCTTTATTTAACTTGTATTTGCTTAGAATAGCCATTTGACTTAGCTATTGTTACGATTATCCTCAATTTATAGATGAGGAAAGATAGGCTAAGAAAAAATAAGCTATGTTCTAATAACTTGAGAAGGCCTGGTCTGAACTCATACAATTTTATTTTTGCTAAAGAGAAACAAGGTTTATATTCACATTTCACATATTATGTCAAATGGTAAGAATCAATTATCATTAAATACCCCTCCAAAAAGATAAAAGATATGACAGCTGAAGACCGTCTGTACTTATATTAATTGACTTCATAATAAGAAGTCTAGGGACCTCTTACGAGGGAATACTGTATATAAATAAGGTAATGTTTTTCAACCTTTTTTATCTCACAGCATGCTTGAACCTACAGTTAAACTTCCATGGCACACTTAAATTGTATTGATTAAAAGAAGAGTAAAAATAAAGAATATACTTACTGTGTGTAGGATAGAGGATAGGGTTAAAGTGCTAGGTTCTAGGGACAGAGGGATTTGGGAAAAAGCCAAGCATCACTGCTGGCCACAAGTACTGAGAACAGCACTCTCCTGACACAGCTGCTGTCCCAGCCCTGACTCATATTTAGCAGGGATGAGATTAAGACAAGAAAGACATGTAGTAAACAGGATGTGTTAGGAATTCAACCATACAGTTAAAGAAAAACCTTACTGTTTCTTAGCCTTCACTCTCTCTTTGAAGCTGTGCTATATTTTCTCATGCCTGAGATTTCAATAAAAGTCAGTGAGGAACGCTGGAGGGAGCCACACCCTTGTCCTCTCCTTACAGAGTGATTGCTGGTGTTGTTCTCCCCAGATCCTCAGTTCAATGCAAATAGATAACGTGGGTGTTATTTTAATTTGTGTTGAGTCACACCAACAACTGTGGTTTGAACTTTCTTTAAAAATAATTTAATTGATGATCTTTGAAGATTTTCCTGGCACACCTAAGATTCTCTCATGGCACACCAGTGTTGAAAATCACTGCTCTAGAGGAAAAAAATCTGCTAATACCTGTCCTAGAGGACTATCTAAAGCAGGGTTAGAAAATTTTAAGAAAAGAATTTTCATATCTTTCCCAAAGCAGATTATTACAAGAATGGCCAGTCATCTAATCCACTCCAAATGAAATCACCACAATACTTTTAATATATAATTATCTTAATTGTTTTATTTATCTACTTTAAAATTTTCAGAGGAAATATTACCTTTCATGAAATTGTATAAAATTAAGCCTGGAATTCAAGACATACCCCCATGATGGCTACTTAACTTTCTTGCTATAACTTCCACTACTCCTTCTGCTAGTCCAACCAATCTCTTTTACACACGGTCACCTAAAGGTGACTTTCCTACCTTGCTTAGTTTGGTCCCTGCAGTATGTCCAGTGCACACCTACAAATTTATAGACATTCCTACTTCCACAATGTGGAGCCTCATACCCCTCTGGACTCAGCAAATCACTTTGAGTGAATAGAGTGTGGTATAAATGATGCTATATTACTTCCTAAAGTTATATGTCCTAAAGAATAACTTCTGGCTGGTTATATCTCTTGTGTATCACTGACTTTGGGGAAGTCATCTGCCTTGTCTGGAGGACACTCAAGCAGCCATGAGAAAGAGCTGAGACTTCCTGTCAACAACCAGTGACTGGCATGGAAGCCAGTTCTTCACCCCATTCAAGAATTTTGGTGAATAACCTTGGCTGAAATCTTGACTGCACTTCATAAAAGACCCCATGTCTCCAAACTCCAGACCTCCACAAGTTGTGAAAAGTAATTCTAGACCGCTAGGTTTGGGGTTGTTGATGGATCTACTGCACACCCACCACCACCACCTGCACCTCTTCTACCACTGTCCACCCAGCTGCCTTTCTTTGAGTTGAACAACTTTGGAAAAACCTCTTAAACTCTTTCCCTCAGATTTCTGAAATGAGGATAATAATCCTGTCTCTAGGATTGATGAAAGGATTGCACATACAAGTTCAAGGAAAATCAGTCCTTGGGGCAAGGAGAGGCTCAGTGCTGTGGGCTAGGATGGATGTCAGCACTGTCACCTGCTGCTGGGTCCTTGTCCTCTGCAGACATGCTCTTGGCTTTCTTGTGGTGCTTCCCTTCAGCGAATTGTGTTTTGCTTATGGCACGCCAGTCCGTCCCTCGTACCTCACATCTAAGGATGGAAGCACTGTGTTGGGCACATAACACTAACACTTTAAGTAAACAAGTGGTTGTAATTTAGCAATTTCATATTGATGAGACGATCTCAGAGGATAGGATGTCTTGATCTATGTGACACTGGTAGCCTCCTACCCCTCCTGTCCTGGCAAGTCCAGCTGTCCAGGGCTCCTAAATGCAATTGATGCTAAGTGTGAGTTATGGAAGTTTTCCCCTTCACTTAAAAATGCATGTGATAAGATATACATTTCAGAACTGCTTTTGTTCTTTATTGTTGTTTTCAGTTTCTGAACAAAAGGATCGGCCTGTCTTCATTGTTTTTCAGAACTGCTTAGGAGTTGCCTAAGGAAATTGATTCTGCTGTGGTGCCTGGGTCTGTGCACTTACCTGTATCTCATTAACATTCTGCAGTACAGACTTCACAACGCTAATCTTTCCAAGGCAAAATCAGCATTCAAATGGTAATTATTTAGAAATAAAATTGATCAATTTGTCCTAGGCTGTGTGAAGATGAACTGAGGTCAATTCCCTTTGCCTATTAAGATTTTAACGATATGTGGTTGGATTACTTTTCACAGTCAAGGCTGTTTTCCACTGGGGTTTAGAAAAAATTATAAAACAAAAACAACAACAGAAGTTAAGACTAAGTGCTAATGTTAAGCCTTAGGAAAAACAAACTTAAAACAATTGCAATTTTCTAAGCAGCAAACTGCCGGGAGGGTAACCTGCTTATTGATAGCTTGTAGCAAAGCCTTATTCCCGTTGGTGAAAGAGAGCTGCTGTTGGCTAAACTTGTAGGAGATGACTCAACAAGACACTGTAAGCCACACACTCTAGTCACACCACAAGGGTTAGGAGGGCCTAAACCAGACTTTTTAAAAATGAGAATCAGAGAGAGAGATTAATTATAATGCCTTTGTAAATCTGTGCAAAGATTGTGTATTAGAGACATTCGATCTGTCTATTCACCTGTAAGGAGTTTGTAAAAAAGCTTATTAATGAACACAGGTAATCCAACAAGGAAAGGAGAAATTTTTAATGTTTTTTCCCCACCCTACCCCAAGGCCTAAGTGTGTGGGGGTCCTAGATGCTGCCCAGGCTAAACTCTGGCTACCGAGGAAGGACATTCTGAACAACCCATGTGCAGACCTGTGGCTGATGCTGTGGGTTGCCTTGATACGATATTTGTTTTATTGAAGAACTAATCAGGGTATTCAGCGCTTCATCACCCCCTGGTCCTTGCATGATATTTTCTTTTCTTTTTCTTTCTTTCTTCTTTCTTTCTTTCTTTTTTTTTAGAGACAATCTTACTTTGTTGCCGTCGGTAGAGTGCTGTGCCATCATAGCTCATAGCAACCTCCAGCTCTTGGGCTTAGGCAATTCTCTTGCCTCAGCCTACTGAGTAGCTGGGACTACAGGCACCCACCACAACACTTGGCTATTTTATTGTTGAACTTTGGCTGGGGCAGGGTTTGAACCCACCACCCTCGGTATATGGGGATGGTGCCTTACCACTGAGCCACAGGCGCTGCCGCTGCCCCATGATATTTTCAAGGTATATTGAATTGGGTTACAGCCACGGCATAACAGTGAGGGAAAAGTAGATGGCAGGCAGATTTTCAGGTACGGTGGTGTCAGTGCCTTGAAGCTGAGGACTGTGAGTATCACCACGTCTGGACAAGGCGGGAGGCATTTTCGGCACAGCAGAAGTGCCGGCTGCTGGCTTTGAGAGCTGGCACACAGCAATGGGCTGGCCGCTTTGGGCTGAGTTGAGCGAGACTTTCTCTGCTTTGTGAAGGGAGTGCATCTAAAAGGGCAAAGGTTACAATAAAGTGAGCAGCTGGATTGAAAATGATATAGCTCACTGGAGTTAGACTCGTAGGACTGGACAGCACTCTGGAGACAATGAGAGGAGTCATTGGGATACTATCAGAAGTTTAGTTATTGGGATACTATCAGAAGTTTAGTTACTCCAAATTATAGAGACGACATTACAGAGGGGCGATTACTAGTGACTCAACCTGGTCCAGCTTTGCCCCTGTGGAATGTCAGGCGACCTCGTGTTGGGAGCTATTCATAGAGGAAAGAACTTGAGCCTGTGCCCTGGGAGCCACTGTGACTCCTGCAAGTCAGCGTCCCCTGGTCTCACGTCCCAGAGGTCCAGGGCAGACACAGCTGCCTTATGATGAACTGGGGGCCTCTCTGGAGTCCCCCACCCTGGGCACAGTGGCGTTTATCTGCATTATCTCCTGCCTGCTGTGACAGGCCCACGGGACGGCTGTTTCCCATCTCGATGTCACTTCTCCATTCAGAGAGAGGAGATGAAAAAGTGGAGAAAATCTTTATCAAGGAAGCCAAAGCCCTCAAGGAGACCCTGAGTCTGGCTCACATTTCCCCTTGTGCTGGGCAGGGCCACATGGCAGCTGCTGGAAGAGAAAGGTCTAGAAGGTGAGTGCTTTCTGCTGCGCACAGTGCCTTGTGAAATGAAGTGTGTTCTCTTCATTGGCAGAGAGAAGGCAGGAACCCCACTATGTCGGGCACTCCATGCAGAGATCCCGGGGCTCTCTCTGCAGTCAGGCTCCCTGACGCCCCTTAGCTGATGGAGGCCACAGTTCCTCACCTTGACCAGAAAGACTGTCCCCTGATTTGCACACATCTCAACTTCTGGGCACATAGGTACTGGAGACATTTTTAAGGTCCTGGCCCTAAAATTTGTATAATTGATTTAGAGACATTAAAAAAATAAATCCTTGCCCCTAAATGTGAACGTCTAAAGGCTGATGTAGAATAAGGAAAGGGGCCTGCAGGTGCTTGGCTCTGAGGGACTTGGGGTCAGAGTGGGCCTTACCTGCAGTCCTCACAGAGGGGGAGGCTGGGCATTGCTCATATCCAGGTAGAAGTGAGAACTTTCAACTAGGGGGACAGAATGACAAGTGGCCAAGTGGCCTTGGGGCAGGACAGCATAGCTTGGCAGGGACTCACTGAGGTGCCATGATGGGGCATCACTACAGAAGAGGGGCAAGAGTGAGGTCAGGAAGGTGGCAGAGTCTGGATTGTGCTGGAGGAGACGACTTTCAGATACTCCCACGCTCCTCCAAGTCTACAACTGACAGGAAACACACTGAAGACCATTAAATTTAAAATTCTACATGTGGGCTGTGGCTTTATGTTCCTAGGGGCCGTGGGGCTCTAGACACACTGGAATGAACCTAAGGAAAATGCTTCCCTCTGATGACAATGAACGCGGTGCTTACATCCCATCAGGTACTTTCCAGGTAGGGTCATCACACCCTCTCCCTTGGAACCCATCTCCACCTTAGGATGCATCTGTCACCTTTTCTGACATAGAGGAGACTGAGACTCTGGGGGCTGGAGTGGGGAGGTCAGCCTGGATGTGACCCTGCCCTCTGCTTCACAGGCTCCGGGTACCAGGGGGCTGCTGCATCTGTGTGGGGTCAGAGGGAGACGATGAGGCCCTCTAAGGGCTTCCTACCCCAGACTGTGGGTCCTCATCTCTCTACACCAGAACCACTATGCTCTGGCCCTGCCTTTGGGCTTTGGCAGTCAGAGGCCCTCCAATTCTGTGGTCACAGGACAGGGAACCATAAAAGGCATTATAAATATTACCTTGTGTGCTGTACCGAAAAGTGGATATGTGCCCTCATATTTTATTATATTCTCAAAAGTTATGCGTAAATATGATAAATAACATATTAATCTCTGCTCCTTTCTCAGGGAGGCAGAGCAAAACTTCCCATGTTTGAAGTGAGGGCTGTACACAGTGACATCCTTCAAATACAGTAGGAGGGGAGAGTTCTGCCACGGAGCACCCCTGAGTCAGGTGGCAAGGTCAAGGTCATCCTTGCTCTGTCATGTCCAACATGTTAGTTACTCCTGGTATTATGTGGCAAAAACGGCACTTCATCTCTGTGGTCTTCTCACAACTCCATACCCCTGGTCTGACCACGGGAAAACTTCAGGCAAACTCGAGGAAGGCACATTCCAGAAAATACTGAGGGGGCCTCAGAACTGTTGAGGTTGTCAGCAATGATGGGGATTTCAGAACTGTCACAGCCCAGAGGGAAGGAGACTTGACCCCTACGTGTCACCAGGAAACACTAAAGACATCTGAAAAAAATACAGAGCTGTAATGATGGTATGTCAGTAATGGTTCCTGATTGTGACAAATGTCCCATGATGTGGGACACTGACCAAAGGGAAAGTGGGTGTGGGGTGGGCACTCTCTGCATGATCTTCACAGCACTTCCACAAATCCAAAACTATTATGAAATAAAAACTTTATGCTAAGAAAATCAACCTTTGTGCCCCAAGATCTGTGTTAAGTTATCTGGGCTTTTAGAATTCAGGGCTTCACTTTCATTTCTTTTAAAATAGGGGAAGGGCCCTGTTCTAGCCTCCTGCAAACTTCTGGGACCCTCTGTGGCCACGAGCAAGTCCTTCAGCCCCTCTAGGCTAGCGATCTCACTTTACGTTTCCAGAACATTGTGAAAATTAATGAAATGGTGCTTGTGAAAATCAGAAGTCCTCAGAGATTAATACAATGAGAAAGTGACTTATTCTTTGCTGTTAGGGAGAAATTTCACACCATAATTCATGCAAACTGGATGGGTAAATATTTGTGTATACATATACTCTTGCCTTTATGAGAGTTCATAAAACTCAAAAAGCATTCATTGATTTTTGTCTTATATTGTAAATAAAAAATAAGCAATAAAATGCACGAAGAACATAAAAATGCTTTTAAAAATTCCCCTTACTGATAAAAAGATGCTAAACTAGTTAGGACCATGGCCTGTTTGCTGGAGATAGGCCCGGGCACAAAATTCCCAATTTCGACTGTGGGGCCGTCACATCACCCTGAGTTTCCTGTGGTAACAGTCTTCTCGACACACACAACCTTTGCTCTCTGCCTCAGCTTGGCTTCCTGTTGTTTTCTGACACAGTGGCAGATTGAGAAGAATTAGTGACCGTGACCTGGTGGGACGCGCTTAACTGTTACGAGGCTCAGTTTCCTCCTCTGTAAAATGGGAAACTGATGGAGTTCCAGGCAATATATGAAATCACATCAGCAAAACATCTTAAACTTTCAGAATTTGTTGCCCAGTATATTTTATATATTGTTATACATACTGATGTACAGAGATTAAACTTTGTTTTAATAAATGGTGTCTAAGAAAAATGTTAGCTATGGCCTCAGCAGTGCTCGTTTTACTCTGAGAAGAGCGAGAGGCAGACTTGAGGCCTGGGATGTTGTCACGTAGCCCCCTCCCGTGGGCTCAGCAGCACTCAGGATTCTTCTCAGTCTTGGAATCCTTCAGCTGAGGGGAAAAAGTGATATTGATCACATGCTCAGGTAGAGACATATGTCATAGAGGTATGACATTCATGGATGAGAAGAGAGCTCAGATTCCCTGCCCCAGTCACACACCACGTTCTTTCGTAAAAAGGGCAATACTAAGGCACTAGAACACCCCAGAACTACAGAGTATTTTCCCAGTGGAAAGGTAGAATTTTGTGCAAGCTATTATGGAAAAAAAATATAGCTTACTTTTAAAAGATTTTCTTTAATAGTTGAAATAATTCACAAAAATATATATATATATATAGATAATGAACATTTTCTCAATACCTGCATATTTCAAAGTTCATATAATTTAGGAAAAGGAGAAAGAGCATTCATTCTTTTTTAATAGCCCTTCCGAAATCAATATACGTAGGAGGCTAAAAACGCGTCTGTTCCATGAGCTTGAAGGTGTCTTAAAGGCTTGCGTACACTTGGGTTTGCTGTGAATGCATCACTGTTGATTCCCGTTGATCTTATTTTATAGTGATTTATTTACATTTCTTCCAAGAGACTAAAATATCAAATGTCCAACAAATTACACTGAGATGAAATTAGATATTTTCCGATGTATTTTAAACAGTTGTTAGATTTATTACCTTCATTAGCTTATCTTATCTTTGAAATTTGCTGAGCCTTCTTCTGAATGCTAATCATGGTTGTGGCTTTTTATTTCCATGGTTTAATCTTGTATCTGTACATGAATTATTACTAGGCAGCCCAACGTAACTTATTCTAAGCTTCACTTTTGTACCAGTGGGGAAAAGAGCTGATGTCACAGGTGGGTACATGGACCCCAGAGCACTGGGAGAATGTACACATTGGAGCTGCAGGTGTGACGCTTCCAGCATTGCATAAGCAGCTCTTGTCCTCAGGGGAAGTGAGCTGCTCTGGAAGTGGGTCAGTATGGACTAAAATGTGCAGGTGCTGTCAAAGGATGTGTTAATAAGAAAACAAATTAAATTCCAGGTATGAAGTGTAAGATCCCTACCTCACACCCTGTTAGCCTGAAATATTCCACATCTACAAGCACTTTTATCCCTTGTTGTAATGAAGAGCTTGTACAGATAAAGAATTATAACAAATAAATAAATGTATGTTATGCAGAACAAACTGTTGATTTGATTTTGCAGAGGCTAAGGGAATATTTGTCTTTTCCGACCAGCCCATCTTGCAGATGTCGAATGTGTTTTCTGCAGGCAGAAGTGTGGAATTAAGCTTATAGAAATCACAACAGATGACGCAGTAAGAATGTGTGATTCTGCCTGTGTGATAATGAACGTTGGACCTTTCAAGGCCTGATCTGAGGTCACTCTACCTTCTAAAGCATGTGAAAGCATGTATAAGATGCTTATACATGATACAGGGAACTTTAGGAATACTAATTTTTTTTTTCTTTTTTGAGACAGAGTTTCAAGCTGTTGCCCTGGGTAGAGTGCCATGGCATCATAACTCACAGCAACCCCCAACTCTTGAGCTCAAGTGATCTTTTTGCATCAGTTTTTCTATTTTCAGTAAAGATGAGGACTCACTCTTGCTCAGGCTGGTCTCAAACCCATGAGCTCAAGCAATACACTTGCCTTAGCCTTCCAGAGTGCTAGGATTACAGGCATGAGCCACTGTGCTCAGCCAGAATACTAATTTGTAGTATTAGTATTTTCTTGTAGACACCTCCCAAAGTCTTTTTTATTGATTTGAGGATATATTAGTTTTTATACAGATCTATATGTTATTTCTATCCAGGCGGCATAACCTCCAGGATGGAGAAAGTGGAGCCTAATTTGTGTTTCTCCATCAATGAAGCTAACATTTTGACACAAATATTTTCTGTTCTTTCCCCTTTGTGTGTGTATATATATATTTACATATACTTTCTCTGTTCATCATCCTTCCCAGTAGCCCAAAATGGAAGTTTAAAATAATTCGGCTGTAATTATTTTACACCTCCCACCTGTCTTGCATCAATACCATTAACAAATTAGGGGAGAGAGAAAACAATTGCATCTATTGGGCACTGCATTTATAAAAGTTTCTGTTCTGTTTGGATTCGCTAATGTCATGAGTGATTTGAAATATCTCACAATCTTTCATAACATGAATATGGGAACTTCAGTTGGCAATTGTGTTCAAATAACTCGTTACAATCTTAAAATAGTGATTGCCAGCAAAAAAGAAAGGGAAAAAGTCCCCACTGCTACCTTAACCAAAATAAGTATTTGATAAATAGCTCCTATGAGTCATTTGCTTCAGTTCAGCATTTTAGGATCCTTAGAGCCATTTATTATGGGTAATAGTCTTCATTTCTATGTAAGACAAATTTTCTTCATTTTACTTATAAAGAAAAACTAAGCTCAAATATCTAAGGCAACCTGGGACACAAAATAATTAACAAAAATGACTTTTAGTGGTAGCTTTAGGGTCTCAATTCTACAAACTTACTTCTTTCAAGGTTCAAGCTGTATTGTGATACATTCCAAAACAGGAAAATTACTTTTACTGTGTTAAAATGGGAAAGCCTAAAATTTTGAAGACTACTAAAGCTAAGAGCTTTTTTGTTTTGTAATTTTTGGCTGGGGCTGGGTTTGAACCTGCCATCTCCAGCATATGGGGCTGGTGCCCTACCCCTTTGAGCCACAGGCGCCACCAGCCAAGAGCTTTTTTTTTCTTTTTTTAATTAAATCATAGCTGTGTACATTAATGCAATCATGGAGTACAGTGTGCTGGTTTTATATACAATTTGAAATATTTTCACCAAACTGGTTAATTTAGCCTTGATGGCACTTTCTTAGTTATTGTGTTAAGATATTTATGCTCTACATTTAGAAAGATTCACATGTACCCTTGTAAGATGGACCATAGGTGTGGTCCCACCAATCACCCTCCCTCCACCCATCCTCCCCCCTTCCCTCCCCTTCTCTCCCCCTTCCCCATATTCTTGGGGAGTACAATATTCTATAATGTACTCAGCCAAGAGCTTTTAATATTGTTGTTCACTGATGTTGTAGCCATAGTAGAATAGAATAGCAATTATGTATTCTGAATACCACTAAGGTTCTTTGCGTGCTGGAATTTTAAATCTTAAATCACTTTCCTTTTTCTAAAGGCATTCATCTCTTAAGTAGTCATTTGAACAGAGGAGAAGGAGGATCTTCTTTATGCGTTATAAATCAGTTACCGAACTACCTAATCCTGGTGCCACCCCCATCGCTTTGCCCCCCCGTTTAGGAGGACGCGTCTCAGGCAGCGAGTTACCTGGCTGCCCTTCCAGTCCTGCCTCTTTGCCTCCCTCCCGTCACATCTAGTAACTTCACCTTCATCTCTATGTTTGTAAGAATCCCTGAATACATACAGACTGTCTAGGCAACTCTGTCCTTCTGAATGTTGCTCTGGTCTAAATTAGAATAAATGTAAGACAGTGTCCAACTCTTTGCCTGTTACCACTTTGTTCCACACAGTAAAATGGTTCATTTTGCCATTAATATCCTTCCCTCCATGCTTGTCACAAATGCACTCACATACAACCACTGCCATCTGCAAATGGGCTAAAGCCCCTAACCGACCCGACAAGCAGAAGGCTTCTGCCTCAGGTGGACGAGCCTGGTGTGTCCACTCAGCCTTTGGAGCCCGTGCCCGCTGGGCTCTGCTGCTTCATGATGCAATATTTGCTGAACAGGCCTAAAGATCGTCGGGACTCTTCCTGCTCCCTTGTCCTCAGAGCCTATTTGCATTTCTTTTAATGTTTCCTTAACACGGATGAAAAAATAAATAAACCTTTAGGTTAAAATGCAAGTGTCAGCACGGAATCCGTTAGTTCACTGATTGTTGATGACAAGAAAGCGATCTACAAACTTTAACAACACGGACGTATAGACCAGCTCTACCAGAGTTCCAGGCACACTGCCACAACCCAACATGACTTTTTTGAATGAGGACATATATACAGGACATGATCTTAAGTAATGAGGCTGATTTTCATAAAGAACGCCAAATCTTCAAATGATGAAATGGACATAATTCTATTTAGAGGCATCTACCGGAGAAGCCATGGATGGATTTAGTTCTGGGAATTCCTTCCACGTCTACAGCATTTTGTTTTTTTTTTTTTTTTTTTGCTCTTCTCAAAAACCTTAGCTCTTTGAAAGTGTATTTGTTTTTATTTTACAACTATGTTTCCACTCAATGTGTAACACAGGAGGCCATATCATACTTGATTCAAAACATGTCGTAACTATTCAGCTTGGACACGTACCCTGAGTATACCATCAGTATTACAGAAGCACATCGATGGATTCTCTACAGAGAGCTTCTTGTAGAGGTGCTGGCTGGACCACCCTCCAGAACATCACACGTGCCGCCTGGCATTGTGACCTGCTGTGAGATCCCCAGCACGGGGTTGGGGTCTCCCTGTCCTTTATCACACCGTGAATGGCTGGAGTGACGGGAAACCATCTTTTTCACATTGATCCCTTTCACTATGTACATCATTGTGTACATCTAGCAGTGCTCAGTGAATGTGTGTTGATGTTTTTTAAATAAATGATGCTTTAGTAAAGAAATGGGCATGGAGGGGCACCTTGAGGACGTTCAGGTTCCCACCGCAGACTCCCGTCTCTCAGGCGAGGTCTCCCACTCCTTGGCTGAGGCCCATCCTGTGTCCTTAACCCAGAGCCGTCTCCTCCCACTCCCGCTGAAAGATCAGAGCAGATGTCAGGACTCCGCTGTTCCTGTTCATCACTCAAAGTACTTGGCTCGATCTTCACAGAAACTTTCCCCGTGTTCAACTTTTCTTTCAGAATGTGAGCATCTGTCTCTTGGTCTAAATTTAACTCTTCAGCCATCATCCTCACAGTGATTCATGTTTTTGAATCGGCCAAATCTCTGACCTTTTCAACGTTTTCTTTGGTCTCTACATGACAGGATGACGGTGCATCACCCAGGACATCTTTTACCTACTTTAAAATCTGCCGTGACAGTCAAAGTTTCTTATTCTCGATATTGCTTCTCTTGCCTTGCTAATTCTTTTTTACCTGTGGATTTGTTTAACCTCCTGAAAAGTTTATTCTTTACCCCACATTCTTTACTGCGTGCCCCCAGGGCATTGTTATTCTCCCACCTGCTGTCACAAACCGACTTTCCTTGATTTAAGGAATGGATGCTTCAGGGTAAAAGTGTTCATAACATACTCCCAAGTTATGTCTCTATAATCTAAACAATGTAGCAGTTTCATCCTGGATGGTGTCACGTTGTAATTATATGCACATAAAGGGAAGGGTTAGTTTTCTTTGCATCTTTTATCAACAAGAAGAAACAGCCATTCTTGATGGCCTCGTCATAACTGTTACAGCCTGTGCTACCTTTAATTTGAAACCGTCATGCTTTAGTTTTTCTCTCTCCATAATACAAAGCCATGACATTTTCTGCATTTTAGTGGAACTTGGACATTTTTGGAGATTAATCTGACAAAAATAAGTTAAAGTTTCTATTTGATAAATCATTACCCGTTAAGCGTCTCAAACTTTTCACCACTAGATGGTGAATCCTCTTTATCAGTGAGGAAAATTGATTGTGAATTAAATACTAGAATGCAAAAAAGTTGACATATTAGCAGATTATTCCTGGGGAATACAAAATACAGGATTTTTAAAAAAACGTATTATTTATGGATAAGTTACAAATTGTGAAACAGTTAGCAGGAAATGTCGGGTCCAGTAAATTAATATTGTTCAGGGATTTACAGAATGATTGAGCAGCAGGAGTCCCTGTGGGCCTTCCCGTCCAATTCTCTCACTTTGTGGGTGACAGGCACACTCTGTGACTGGGCACCCCCCTGGGGCGTTCCCACCCTACGGAGGGGGTGCAGACCAAGGTGAAGACCCCGTGGTTCACCTACAGGGGTCTTTCTAACTAAGGGGCTTATCACAGAGATACTTCTTAATTGAGTATAGTCTCGACTTTTTAGAGTTCTAACTTAGTACCTGAATAATTACATCTAATAATTGTAATAAGAAGCCCACATACATTCGTTACTTGCTAACCTAATACTTTTTCTTTTTCTTTTTTGAGACAGAGCCTCACTCTGTTGTCCTCAGTAGAGAGCCTCGGTGTCACAGCTCACAGCAACCTCAAACTCTTGGGCATAAGTGATTCTCTTGCCTTGGCCTCCCAAGTAACTGGGACTACAGGTGCCTACCAAAACACTTAGCTATTTTTTTGTTGCAGTTGCCGTTGTTGTTTAGGTGGCCCAGGCCGGGTTTGAACCCGCCAGCCTTGGTGCATGTGGCTGGCACCCCACCCACTGAGCCACGGGCGCTGAGCCTGAACTAATGCTTTGTAAGCACCTGTTACCTTTAGTGCTACTAGACATCTGGCATTTAAGGAAAAAAAGACACCAATATTTTCTTTCATAGCACTTAAAGTCCGGGTGGAGACTGACACGTAGCAGACGACTGGAATCTAGTTCAGTGCACAGGCACAGAGCGGCAGGCCCGGGGAACTAAGGAGGCAAAGTGTGGGCTTTAGAGTCCAGAGCCAGGGGATGGTGTCCCTGAGAGTGCTGTGGAGCAAGAGAGCAAAAGTGGACAAGGTGTCTCTGTGTGTTTGTTTCCACAGTTCAATGTCAATCTGTGAATAGACAAACTGTTAGTTTTTAAATGGGCCAGACACACCAGCAAGTAGAACCACTTGGGAAGGATCTCTAAGTAGAGTTATCCTTGTATTCGAGAAACAAGTATCAGACAGGGATTGAAAAATATCAGTCACATGAAGTAAATACAGCTTCTTATTTGAAAACTCATTGAAGCATTAGTGTTTAATTCTGTATCACAGAGGTTATAAGGTGAATAAAAATAAAAACTAAAGAGCACTAAATAAATGCAAGTCTGATTAGATGGATTAGAAAAGACTCAATGAAATAAAATGACATTTGAGATAGGTTAGGACACTCCTGGTGGAAAAACAGAGTGAATGTTCCAGAGGAATGTGGGCGTGGGATGGAGGCAGGCAGAGAATCACAGGACTCAGGCCCAGATAACAGAGAATGATCCCCACCGTCTTCAGTTATCCAATTCTCAGAGACACCAGCCTGCATAGAAAAGCAAAAGTTACCAGCAAAGGAATTCCTTCACTGATGAACTGATCACTTGTAAATTAGTCATCCTGTTTCACTCTGTGGTTTATTCATTTCTGCTGGGTCAGAGGTGAGTCACTTAATGACTGACAGAGATTCAGACAATACAGTGTAAAGAAAATACAACCGAATTTCAAAGAGAAATCACAGAAATTGCAAAATACATAGAACTTCCAGAAATCAATAAATGTGATATTGTGGAATGGCTTAATTCTTACTCCAGGACATTGACAAAGAGAATCTGGCAGCTAACAGCTAATTGCCAACTGAACTCCAGAGGAATGGCGATACGTGCACCAAAGTCACACAATTAACTCAGGCAGGTCCTTGGGAAAATTTATAAAGACCCAACATATTTGTTTGAGACTGTGATGATTCTGATGATAATAAAGCAAACGTCAACATGACAGGACGGATACCGAATGCCCTAGGATCAGACCCTATAGTCGGAAAATTTTTACAACAAATAATTTTTACCAAAAATTTCTATCCTAAGAATTTTTTGTTTATAATTTTTTAAAGTTGACAGATAAAATTATATGTATTTATCATGCACAAGGCAATGCTTTAACTACATGTACATTGTGTCATAGTTAAATGTAGCTAATTAACAAATGTATTGTTAATTATCATTGTTACCGTTGTTGTGGTACATCAACTCTTTTTGCATTTTGCGAAAGTACAATGTAAGTGAAAAGAGCCAGGTATAGAAAGATAAATAGAAATTATTTTTACGTTTTAACCATAACCGAATTGTGTTATATATAGGACAAAATTGTGTTACATATATGCCTTATTTCGTATTTTGTTTTATTTTCCAAGTTTCAATTAAATTTCCTTTCTGTTCCTTTTTTTTTTTTTTGCAGTTTTTGCCCGGGTCTGGGTTTGAACCCGCCACCTCCGGCATATGGGGCTGTCGCCCTACTCCTTTGAGCCACAGGAACTGCCCTAAATCTCATTTCAAAGAAAGTATTTAATATAAAATGTTAGTTTCTGTTTGGGAGGATTGACCGTAGGAAATGCTAGCACCTGCTACCTATGAGCCACTGGGTTCTCTGTGAAGGCCACCCACGTGTCACCCACGCAGGAAAGTCTAAATCCCACAGAAACCATCAGAGGCCCTCCTCGACCTGAGCCCAGCCAGCCCTTAGTAAAATTTCCCTCTCTTCCAGTCTCTTAAAGCCAAGATTTAGCCAGAAGAGACCATGCGTTGAAACATCTGTAGTTTCCACTCTGTGATCCTTACTTGTGTCCTTCCTCATGTTCATCATTCACTCAACACAGTTATTGAAAAAGAATTATCGAGTGTGCACTGGGTGACTGCCTGCTCCAGGCACTGAGGGGGCCCTGGGGGTAGCTGTGAAACATGAGGCACATCCCTGCTCTCCTGGGGATGCCACACCAGGGGCTGAGAGCAAAGCTCAACCAGCAGCCATGTGAGGGACCCTCAGCAACTGAGATGGAGATATACCAGCAAATGGCAGAGAGGATAAGAGGCCGTCCAGGTGACGGGCTGCAGCCTGGTCAGGTGAAGGAGACACTTGCCCTGTGGATGGCCCTGGAGGAAGGCCGGGTGGCAAACCCCCCAAGATGAAGGGGGGAGAGATGAGTGACATGACCACGCCTGTTCTCTCTGTCCTCTGAGCTCCAACTTATCCTTTGATCTACCCCTTTCCTGGAATTAAACCATCTTCCTCTAGAATCCTATTATACATTGTTTCAACCTCTGCAGTCAAGGTGGCACTCCACAGTGTGCTCTGGAAAACACGGATTCCCTGGGATGCGAGCAGCACTAGAAAATGTGTAACAACAGCGACCTGGGAATAGGCATGGCGGCTCCCCACATTGTTACAGTGTTGGCCCCTGAAGTCACTGCGAAAATGAGTTCCTGGATCAGTCTCCAGGCAGGTTTTACTAACTGTGCTCCACGCCTGTTCCTCCTCCACAGTCACTGTCAGTCAGTTCCACCCTGCTGCCCAGCCCTCCCACCTCAACCCTGTCTTGGGTGCCACTCTGCTAACTGGCACCTGCACTGCCACCCCCGGTTCACACACAGGCGACAAGAGGCTCTGCCAGTTGTTAGCCTCCTTAGCCTGTCTCACACCGAACCCTCTTATAAATTCACCAACCCCTCTCCCATCGCATGCTGCAAATAGGGCCCTGCGGGTTCTCTGCCCAGACTTCCCCCTCTGAAACCACTTCTCCTCAAGCCACCAGAGCATAAGGCAGTGGTGCCACTCTGGCCTTGCCCCGGCACTGCCGAGTGACCTGGCAAGGCTGCCACCATCTACAGCAGCAGCAATCAGGGACCTTGGATTGTCACAACTGGGGAGAGGTGTTGGGACTGGCATCTAGTGAAAAGATTCTAGAGATGCTGCCAAAACCTTTACCCTGCACAGGACAGCCCCCCAAACAAGGACTTATCTGGCTCTAAATGTCCACAGTGCACAGAGTCTGGGTTGAGAAATCCTGGGCCACAGGCCAAAGTCCAAACTCCTGGCATAGACTGAAAGGCCGTCCACAACACGCCCTCCCCTCCAGCCCGAGTCCTGCTCTTCTCTGGCTCTCCACCCTGAGATACAGGTCTCCCTGCCCATCCCACCCGCGTTTCCTCTCTGGCACTTCTGTCCATTCCTCTCCGCTGGGGCATCACTTGCTTAGCCAACAAGACAAATTCACCTGTCATCTCCTCCAGGAAGCCCACCTGGCCAGCCAGGTTGACAGAGGTAGCCTTTCCTTTGCTTACCTGGGCACCTGTTCAGAGCCGTCCTCACACTCACCACACCAAGGGCACCTTTTTTCCAGTTTTTCACCTACTTCCTGCAACTACACTGCTGACTTCTCCTATTCAAGGGCCATGATTCTGGTTTTTGTAGCCATATTTATGTCTTTGATGTCTATCTTGGTGCCTGCTACAGTGTTGAAATTAAACCAATATTAATCTGAGAAGTACTTTTCAACTTTGGAGGAAGTTTCCTCCTACGAAGGTGTAGTCAACTGAGCACCTCTCATGGACACTGATGCCGGCAGGCCTGAGTCTCTGACCACAGACACCTGCACCAGCAGCTCATGCAAAACTGTCAGGCTCTAGGTGTGTTCTCGCTGCTCTCAGCTGAGGACAGAGGAAGGATGATGTCCTCAACTCATCCTTCTGGATGCCCCACTGGGTGTGTGACTTGGGGCAAGTTACTTGGATCTCTGGGCCTCAGTTTCCTCATCTGTACAATGGAGATAACAATAGTCTGAAACATCTACTACAGTACATTTTAATTAAGATAATGTGTGTAAATATTTGGCACTGTGTCGAGCACATAGAGATGGAAAACACCAGCTAAGATGAGTATGATTTTCAGCATCACTATTAGACAAAGAGTGACTGTGAATAAATGATTCGGGCTTACTAAACATAAATACTAATTTTATGCTTGCATTATTTTTGTGAGAGAAGGAAATGGTCCTTTTTTACCACATACATACTTTATACTGAGGGCTAGAGACAGTGCCTACAGCACATAATAAAAACCAGACCACCGTGAGTAGAAGTGTCTGAAGTCCCTGAGATGAGAGTCTGGTCCCCTAATGAGCGTGTGCGGAGGGCCAGCCGGGCGGGAGGGCTGAGCTCCTGCCGTCTCCAGCTTCCGTCAGAGCAGTACAGATTTCAAAGTTGGGGTTGTTTCTGGTGAGTAAAACAGTGTAGTAATGAGGGACTCCCCATAAATGACTTTTGAATAACACAGGCATCATTCAAATATCACACCCTTTCTTCCTTCTAAACAAAGATTAGGGAGCCAAGTTGAACCCACACCTGGCTCTGGTTAAGGACGCTCATCTCAATCCTCTGGGAACCACCGAGGGAGTCAGCTGGTTTCCAGACACCTATGGGGTGCTGGTCACGTCTCTCTACATCCCCCGCCTCTTCTTGGCGTGTTCCGGGGTCCCTTCTCCCTGATGACTCTGCGTAAACACATCCCTCCCCATCTGGCTGCTGTTTTTCATATCATAGGTTGAGGGAAATTTAAAAGTCTGTTAGAACTACGTATAGAGTACGAGTAGATAAGTAAATGAACGCCGGCTGGGCTGATGGGGCAGCGGGACACTGACGTGTGGCTCTCTGCATGTCTGTTTCAGTGTCTTAGAGAATTTCCCATCATCTTTTAATTCATAAATACCCCTTGTGTGCATCCTATACAGAGTGATGAATTGCAGAGTGGAACCACATACTCGTGGTTTTTTGAGTCGCTCCCGGGGCAGGAGACCACTTCCCTTCTACAACTGAATTCTGGAGAAGAGACTCCTCAGGGCACGAATGGGCTGCTAGAGAATGAGTCCAGGTTACACTGAGGTTCATAATTGGCCCTGAACACCAGAGAGAAGAACGGAGAACACCCTTCAAAGGACCTTGTAAAGATGGAGAGAATTTCATTTATGAAAAGAGAAGGAACATGTACAGATATGTCTGCAAGACAGAAGCCCGTGTTCCCCTTCAGACTGGGAAAATGGGGTCCTCAGGAGCGAGCCTGGCTACAGCGGTGCCGTCTCTGGGTTAATAGTCATTAAGCCTACGACAGGGGCACTAAGAGCAATGTCTGGGAACACCTTTCTGTGCCTTTCCAGGACTTAGCCAGCATGGTGTGCGATCCCTCAGCAATCACGGCAATGCTGAGTCAGTGGGAGCAAATGGATCCTCTGTGTTTTCACAGTGAGCCAGCCGGGCCCCAGGTCTGTCAGCGCAGGGCAGACGTCCTTGCTGCACTTGTTTACTTCCTTTATCAGCAATGGGGGTGGCCCCGGGGAGGGGCTGGCATGGCCTCCCGAGGCAGCCGGACTTGGGTTTGCCTCCAGGCCAGCCACTTCTCAGCTGTGTAACTTGGAGCAAACCCTTGGCCTCTCTGAGTATAACGCCCATAAAATGCAAATGCTCAAATCCATCTTGCAGTTTTATTGACAGATTAAATAGAGGGCAGAGGTAAAGTGCCTGACGAGAGTAGATGTTCAATAAATATTAGTAATTGGCATTATAATATCCTATCTGGTTGACTATAAAGAAAAACAAAATGGTCGGTAAAGATTTAATACCCGAGAGAACAAGGGCCAGGAGAGACGTGTAGTCGCCTTAATGATGTGCTGTTTTAATTTCTGTCTTCCCAGGATTGCGGTGGAGAGAAACATTCATAGGATGTGACATCTATATGTTTGCTCAGTTTGTGCAAACTAATTAACGTTTTGATCAGGTTTAAAAAAATCTTAATTAGGCCTGCGAGCTCTTAGGGGCCTTGTTTTCAACAGGTCTGTGTCCTCTCCGCACCTTGCTCCCGGGTTCCGGGCCCTCGGAGTGTGCACTGAGGCTCAGTCCAGGCCAGCCAGCCCACTCTCTCTGTATCCTGGAGGGCACAGGGTTGGAGGGCATGCTTGTGACTCAGTGGGAGTGTTTTCTCCTATTCTCTGTTTTGTGCACATGAGTGTGCTTAAAAACAAAACAAAACAAGCTTTCGATTTAGAATTAAAAATTGTTTCTATGCACAAACATGCAGATGAACTTATTTTTCTTCACTTTTCTTCATTTGCCTATTTACTTTGCAACTGGTGAATGGAATCTATTTCCAAAGACCTACTAACATTTATATACGTAGACCTCACCACGTAGGCGATAGACCTGGTGACTCCGACTAGTGACTTAAGTTCTCTGATCTTTGGTGCTTTATCAATAAGATACAAACGATAATATTTGCCTACCTACCTCATGGAACTGAGCATGCCTGGCCACTGATGAGCAGCCTGAGGAAATTTGCAAGTTTTAAACTTCAATTTAGGGTTATGTATCTGTTTGTATTTAATAGAGTCTACAGTGATGTCTCCTTAATAAATTCTATGGTAATACCTATTTATTATTCCTTGTTTGACAAAAATTGGCCCTGAAACTTAGTGAACTATTAAATCTTAGACTCCACAAAGAGACTAATTTTAAAATTTGTGGTCTGTCCATTTGCTTATGAAAATGAGCAGTGGCTAGTTTACCTGAATCAATGTTCATGAACTTGAGGTCTAAGCATATGAAAAATATTACAAATATAAAGAAAGCTGAGCTTCCTCATGAACTTGAGGTCTAAACATATGAAAAATAATACAAGTGTACAGAAAGCTGAGCTTCACGAGGTGAAATGTAAGGTATTTGAAGGTCAAATGCGGCTCTATTTTATTAGGATCCTGAATAAGACCATCTCAAAGATACTGATAAAGCAAACTTCAAGGAAACCATCTAAGCCGGAGTAACTCAATATCCCTAGATGACAATGAGGCTTGAATGACTTCCTAAACTCAATTGTATCGGGCGGTTTCAAAAGAGCACACGGTGAGACTCAGTACTGCAGCTGCTCTCACTGTGGTTGTCGTCACGCAGCTGAGAGGTTATCGCTCACACACGCAGGAAACGCATGGTGTTTTTATTTTGTATTTTGTCATGGTATCGTCATCCATAGCCTTAGTAATATTTAGCATTTTTGAGTAATTATTTATCTCTCCAGATACTTGTATAAACATAACTGATTAATACTCACTGCACCCAGTGAAAGGGACGTGTGGGTGTTGTCAGAGCTAAGTATAGACACAGACTAAGTCTCCTTATTTGGACTTCACTAAATGAGAGGATCTGGCCCTTAAGCATATTTAAATTTCTTCCCAAGTCCTTACTGGCTACAAAAACAAATTCCACACCACTTTCTTAGCTTTCCAGAGGATGTATTTCATATCTGTTGCTCGCCTCCCACCTCTGAAATGAATCCCAGAGGTGTTATCCTGTGGGACGGCCCAGCATGGAGGGCCGGCCCAAGCCGGGGTGAGATTAGCCGAGCAGTGGCGGGAGGAGTGGAGGCTCAGGTCCCCTGAACCGGAAAGCCAGCTAGACCGCAGATTATTTTCTGGGTGAGTTTGGCAGTTTGGAAGGTAGTGGGGAAGAGGCAAAAGTCCTGGTAACTTGCTTAAGAACTGGAAGGAGTTTTCCACAGGAAAGGGCTTCCTGCAAGACAGTGATTTCCAGAGCGGCCCCTAATCGCAGCCCAAGCGGCAGGAAGGCACTTCCTTCTGGGGAAACGGTGGCAGACCCCAGATGCTTTTGTATTTTAGGGAAGGCTCCCTGCTACAGACTGAAATGGGACGACGGGTGGTGCACAGAAATCTGCAAGTATTCTTGTTTTCTCTGCTTAGACAGTCCGGGAAACTGAGAGTCAAAGGCACCCTACATCTGAGTGAAGTCACCCACCCCAGGAGCCAGGCATTTTTTTTTTCTTTTGTTGTTTTAAAATCAGGAAATAAATTGGCAAAGCTTGAAAACGGTTTAAATGGTCTTTCTCAAATGTGTGAGTACTGGCTGCCAGGTTGCTTTAGGAGTTAGGTTAAGAGGACTGGAGACTGTGCTGGAGGAAGGCGCTGGGCTTTCCTGGGGTTCCACCTGTTCACCCCCCTCCATGCATGGAACAAGGAGAGATGGACAGAGGCAGAACCGAGTGGGAGAAGCAGGGAGCTGGAAAGGTTTACACAAGAACCCTCTGGGTGCGTCTTCTCACTCCACGTTCCAAAACGCAGGCCGCCTGCCTGGGGAAGGGTCTTTCTGAGATTTTGACGCCTCATTTCATCTAGATCTTCCCAAATCATCTTTCATGAGGCCTCGGCCCCAGGATTTTAGGTCTTGCGCTTACACCTGAACACACATCCCCGCGAAAGTCCCCTGTTTGTTGGCCAAGGCCGCAGGCCCAGCCTGGAGCAGGTGCTCAGAATACTCAGGGTGCAGCTCAGAGCTCGGGTGTGGTCCCAGGGCTTCCGCTCCCTAGAGGTGCTGCCCCCACCGCCGGGTTCCAAAAGGAGGGCTCCAGGAGGGGCACCTGTGCAGGCAGCCTCGCCCCTGCTGCCAGCAAGCCCATGCAGTCCACTCATTTCACGCCAGACTCCTTGATTCCCCAGGACTCTTTCTAGAGGTAACCAGTGGAAACCAGTTGCCATAGTAACCTGGAGGGCGGGACCCAGGACCCTGTGAGCCCCTCCCACCCGGGGCGCCCCTCGCTCTGGCTCTGCGAGTCTGGGCCCCTTTGTCTCCCCGACCCTGAGGACATCCCGGGGATCCCTACTGGCCAGGCGGTGGGCAGGAGAGGTGATTCTCCAGCAGCCGGAGACCACACCCCTCGCGCTCCCTAGGTGACTGTGAGGGTCGCCCAGGCCGCAGATTGCCAGGTGTGTGTGGCCAAACTGGCCAGATTTTTTAAAGGGACTGTCCCGCCTTCCCGTCTGTTGGAGTTTCTAATTTTCTAGTGCACGGATGGCAAGGATGGTGAGCTTAGGATAGAAAACACGGAATCTCCATGTTTCTGAGTAGGAATTTGGAGAAGCTCTGTGGCCTGACTGGCCCTCCTGGACGTGCATTGACAGCCGGATGGCGCCCAGAATCTCAGGGGCACCTGCCTGCCCGCCTGCTGCCCACCCACTGCCCTCCGGTTGCAGGGCCAGGAACAGCAGCCGGCGCCACGCAGGGCGGTCCAGGGCCTCCCCTTTCCCCTGGGTGGGCTTTGGGCCTGGCAGCCTTGAGGCAGTAGGGGTGAATTTGTGGGATAAAATGCAGGATGTATAGACAAACGTCTGTTGGGAATGTTTTCTTCCTTAAACACAGGTAGTGAGGGCTGGAGGGTTAAATGGGCCATGGGCCTGTCCCTATCACAGGATGCTGCCCAGGTGAGGAGTAACTGACCTCAAACAACCATCGCATCCGGACTCAGATACTTCTCTGGTAGGAGACATTTTCAACAGGTTTCGAGGAAACACAAGACAAACATAAACCTGGTCTCAGCTGAACCTTGAGATCTGGAATCTTTGCCTGTGGAGTTTGTGATTTCTTCCCGGTCACACTCCTTCAGGATGGCCTTTTCTCCAGTGAAGCTGACATTTATGCAGAATTGCTCCTACTATGGTACTTGCAAACCAAGAAAGTTGGTCCGTAAACAAAGTCATCGAGGTCCCTAGTGGTTGAACCTGAAAAAAAAAAAAAAGAAAATATATTAAGCCACTTGTTATTGATTTTCTGAAATAATAAATGACCAGGAGATCATTTATCAGTTTATTTTAATAACTGATATGGAAAACACAGAAGAGATGTGGCATGAACTCTGATGAAGAGGACTTTCCTAATATTTTAAGACAAAAAACTTCCTATGACTCTGAGACAAAGAAAATAGAAAAGAAATATACATAAATGGTCACCTGTGTTTACCTGGCTGGGAGGAAGGACCATGCATATTTTTTCAGCTAACTGAGAATTTTGGATGAAAATAACTTATGAGAAAATTTCCAACTCTGACAGTAGATTATACTTCCAACTTCTGACACTTCACAGACTATTTAGACAAACGAGTTCAGGTGTCACAGACAATTCCCCCCCTAGAGATGTTGGCCTTGAAGAAGTGATAATTTTATCTATAGCAATATTTTGGCTGGGGGGGGGCAGGGGGGTGGGGAAGCCTCAGGTAAGTAAAGAGAAGGAAAATCCCAGTCCTACATAAAGCCTTGCAGGTCGGCAGAGAAACTCTGCTCTCTTTCCAGTTCTAAAGCCTTGGGAGGTGGTGGCCTTCAGAGACAGTTGAGCAGGACCGGCCGTGGAACCTGTGCTGGGATGTCAGAGAAACCTGGATCCAGATCCTAAATCCCTCGCACACCAAGCAGTTGGCGTAGCTTCTCTGTTTCCTGTCTATCCTTTAATGTGTGTATTTGTTCAGTGATTTATTCACCATCAAAGCAGTGAGGGCACAAAGCACTGATCCAAACAGGCAGAAAGTCCTTGGTTTCACGGAACTTACAATCTGCTATGGGGAGAAAATTCACAAACAGCTCTATGTGTATAACAGGTCTGGGGGCAATAAATGCTGTTAGGGAGAGAAAGAAGCAGGTTAAGAGAGAAGTCAGCAGGCAAGGGGGGTATTCCATTTTCACAAAGACTTCTGTGGTAAGTGACCCAGGTGGAGCAAGGCTCATCTGATTATCATCCCTATAGAATGAAGATCACCATGGTAACTCACAGAGAGGAGGAGCAGAGACACAGCACCAAAGACACAGAGGAAAGGTGGGCATGTGACTGTGCAGGGGCGCCAGGATTGCTGGCCACCAGCAGGAGCCGGGAGAGCAGCATGGACCGATTTACCCTCAGGGCCACAGAGGGAACCTACCTGCTGACGCCTGGATCTCTGGGAGCAGTTTCAGTTGAGGAGGGCACCCGGTTGGTTGTTTCAGTGGTCCTAGGAAACTAGCCCAGCTCCTGATAACAGATGGAAGACTCATGACTTCGAGAGCTTGTGCAACTTGTCCAAGTTTATGTGGCCGATGACCACAGGCTAGAATTTCAAGATCACCTACACTGACATACATGTCCTCTTAACTCTGTTTGCAAATTGAGAACCACCTGCTCTAGCAGAAGCCAGCAAATCTCATCTTGCAATTTCTTACTTTTTGTTAAGCTATTAGGGATGACATTTAAGTCAGAGTTCTCCAGAGAAACAGAACCAGTGGAGCATAGGCACACACACACACACACACACACACACACACACTCTTACAATATGGGATTTGCTGATGCCATCATTGATGCTGAGAAGTTCCCCTGTCTGCCATGTGCCAGCCGGAGACCCAGGAGAACTGATGGAGTCAATTCCAGTCTGTCCCAGCCTGAGAGTCAGGTGGGACAGTGGATTCTCTGCCCTTCTGCCCTCTGCTCCATCCAGGTGATGCCACCCACATGGGGAGGGCGCATATTTTACTCAGCTGATTCACACACCAATCTCACAGACACACCCAGAAACAGTATTTAACCAGATGTTTGGGTGCCCCATAGCCCAGTCAAGTTGACATATAAAAATAACCAACACAAGTCTTCCCCTTGTAAACTTGGCACCAGACATATCTCTTAAACTATTCTTACTTTCCAATTAAGAAGTAATAACTCAGTCATAATTTCCCCTGACACAAGACAGTTATTCAGTCTACAACCAATAATACAATAGCCCTTCTCTAGAAGAACAAAGTCCTTCAGTATTATTATTCTCGATGACAACCTATAACTTAAATACTATGATGTAAAATTAGCAACACTTGAACGGTATGTCCATATGTCTTGTGTTACATGGTAGAGGAATAAAGTGGGGGACATACCAAGACACTAGCTTACCGTATATTTATATACATAAATACACATGCATATTTATAATAAAGTAAGGAGGAATACACATGATAGCCAAATAATAGAAAGTGATGACTTTGTTTTAGGAAAATAATTGCATAAGTAGGCCAAATATTTTAATCTGTAAATTTAAAGTAAGGATGAGAGAACGTGGGTGCAAGAAATAAAAATACATTATAGACACTGGCGCTTTGTTCTGTCAAAGACATCTTCTATCCCTTCAGAACAGAAAGCGCCCAACACAGACGTTTAAATGGCAATTTAAGAAATTTCTAAATTGATTTAGAGGCACAGAAAAATGTAAAGTATCTAAGCCCTGGGGTATCATATGATTTGTTGCCAAATAGCACCACTGGTCAGACTGCAGCAAATTCTAACGGGTCATTCTGCTCTTCTGACTCCCAGCTCTTTGCAGGGATGCAGTCTCTCCCAGCAAGGTTGCAGGATGCTCCTTCTTGATGTAGGTGTGAAATTGATCTGAACTTTGCCCCTGAATCCTGCTATATTAGTCAAGTTTCTTTGGAGAAACAAAATCAGTAGGAAGTGTATTTATGATGTGTGCGCATTTATTTATATATGTACACATACATACATGTATATATTAATATATGGACAGAGGAGGTAGGGAGGGAGGGAGAGAATTGGCTTGTGTAATTCTGGAGGGGGGCAGGCCCCAAGATCTGCAGGTGAGAGAGTAAGAAACCAATAAACTTAAGACCCAGACAAGCTGATGTTCCAACCTGAGCACAGAGGCAGGTAGGTAAATGTGTCCCAGGCCTGAGGCAGTCAGGCAGGATGAATTCCCTTCACACCTTCAAATATTGGAAGAAGCCCCTCCATTCTGGGAAGGGCGAGCTGTTGTACTCAGTCTATAGGTTCAAGTACAAATCTCTTCCAGAAACACCTTCAACAGAATAATGCTTGACCAAGTATCTGGGCACTGCGAGCCAGTCAAGTTGAGAGGTGAAATTAACCACTATCACTCCTGTGTACTGATGGACAATGTCTTTATTTCTCCATATTCGACTCTCCCATTTCTCCATGGACCAAGACCCTTAAGTTCAGGGGGATTACCTCACCGTTTACAGAAACGCGTTCACTCTTCCACCAGTTGTGTCATGTTCAACATCACAGTAAGCCCCTGAGAGCAGCAACTGATTTTTTTCTTGGCATTTAAGCATGATACTGGTTCTGCTAGACTACTTGTCCCTAAGGCTTGTAGGTCATTTGACTTGTTGAGATTTAAATTTTATTTAAATTTTGACTCCAGCCATTATTTCTTAACCAACTTAAGGGTTATGGTCTCTGCATTTGACCTCAACATCGCAACCTGTGACCCAGCGTCCTTAGTGTGAATTACATCATGTAGAAGATCCCCCCGTCCATTATGCTGGGCGCTTTGGTGAGGAAGCTCTCCAAGAGTCATGATACTGTAAATCAGGAGGGCCGGGGGTGCAGGGGAGAGAATAATAGTTCTGAGGCCATGGTAATCTCTTCTGTTCTTAATGCCATGGAAAGCGCGCTGTGAAGAATGGGCATGAGGTGTTTCTTCCTGGCACCTTGTCAAAGGAAAATTATTTTATGCAAATGGAAATATTCTGTTCCGAGAAATAATAGATCTATAGTGATTTCATTCCTGGGTTTAACTGGGACAAGGTTTACCTTTAAAAGATGGGTTGGCCCTTACCAGTACCACTTGTTGAATAAAGAAGGAATACCGAGAAGATATTAATTGTCTGACATTAAGCTAATAGCAAGCGACCCACGTACCACACTTGAGGGAGGTCATCGATAAAAATTTGTTAAGGAATAATTGAGTGGGCTGAATTACTTAAATAGGCACTGAAAATGATAAAATAAAGTCAGTGCAGAGGGATTTAAAAAGATGGCACCGATGAAAAGCTGAAGCAGTGACCTCTGGCCGTCAGCTCCGCTTCCTATTCAAGCTGAAAGCTTTTCTACCCAGGAATTATTTTGCTTTTGATCATCCATGAGACTATTTTAATTGGTTTCTCCCACTTTGATTCTGAAAGAGGTACCAACAACCAAGGGGTATGAGAAGTAAAATGCAACAACAAATTAATTTTTCTGCTTCCCCCCCTCTTTACGTTCCCCCAATTTTGTTTATATGTGAAATTATACAAACTATGTGGCTTTCTGGCAATATTTGTTTCTGTCTCCTGGGGCAGAGAGTTCTCAGCCTTGGATTGTGAGGCAGGTGCTCAGAGCTACTGATGGCCTGGTGTCCCCAGTGTGTTGGTGACCAAGTAATTCTTACGGCAGCTACCCAAAGTACGCCCTGTCTTGCTTTTCAGCACACCACAGAAAAGACCTCAGGAATTTAGCATCAGGTGGAGAATGTTTACTGAATGCTTGTTATGGGAGGTCATACCGTGAGGAAGTCACAGAATTTAAGACACTGTCTTTTCTTTCGCTGTTAGCTTGAACTTCCATTGGGAAGACAGATGACAGATGACTGTATCATGTGTGTGGGGGGCAGGCTGCCATCCAGAGGGTGCCACAGAAGCGTCAGAAGCATGAAGGCGTTGTAGTTAGATGCTGAAAGGTTTCCACAGAGAGACTCATCCTGACTGCATTCTCCTCTCAACAGCTCAATATTAACACTTGTTTGTTTTGGGTACCCTGAATAAAGGCCACAGAAAGTGACATATGTATCTTTTAGTCCAAATCCTCAGGGAACTCGTGACCAGGGATGCTCCGGGCCTGCTACATGGTGGTGAGTCTCTAGACACATCTCCATCCGCTGTGCCGTGTGCTGCCCGCGCTACTGAGTCAGAACACCAGCAGGATTATCATTGAAACAGTGATTACACCACTTGTTTGAGGGGAAAAAACATTCAACGAAAGTAAGAACCCAAACAAGCCAGAATTAATAAAACCATTTCATATTAGATTCTCTTGTTAAATCGGAACTTGAAACCATATGAGGGAGGCCTCCAAACTTTTAAAAACTATATTTATACTTTTGAATAAATTGTTATCAATTAAAATGAAGCAGAATACCTAAAATTTAGTTGCTAATAATTATGAATAATTCAGGGAAACTTATAAGTGGTAAGTTCCCTTCCCTGGATGGTTAGGTCTCCAGCATGTTCTAACACTCTGTAAAAGTCCAGGAAAAGTACCATTCTGAATGATGATTACCCTGGGATGATATTCTCTAGCCCATACACCCATAATTATTTTCTTTATTGTCAACAATTATTATACCTTTATCCAAAAAATTAACATAAATCTATTTTCATTTTAGAAGAGAAAATACAAATTCTGATGTGTGAGGTCATGCTGTGATAAAGTCACAGAATTGAAGACACAGTCTTTGCTCTTGCTGTTAGCTTGACCTTTCACAGGGAGGACAGACAGTAGATGATGTTACTACGTGTGGGGGCTGGGGGAAGGGGGAGCAGCGAAGGGAAGGAGGCTGGGGCAAGGGGGAGCAGCGAAGGGAAGGAGGCTGGGCAAGGGGGAGCAGCGACGGGAAGGAGGAAGGGGGTAGGGGTCACAGTGTGTGACACACCTTTTGGGGCCGGGACACAATTATAAGAGGGACTTTACCTAACAAACACAATCAATGTAACCTGGAACAAAAAACTAAAAAAAAAAGAAAGAAAAGAAAAGAAAAGAAAATACAAATTCAATAAAAAAGAATTAAGTTAAAAAATCATCTGTGGTATTAACAGCAGACACTCATGTAGTGCTCATGATATGCCTGCTACTCTTTTAAAGTGACTTATACGACCATGCTCAGAGTGAATACAGTTATTATCTCTTATTTTACAGGTGAAGAAATTGAGGCAGATGGAGGTAAATAACTAATGGGGGTCAGGCAACTGTCCACATGGAGTGGAGGGGGGAGTGAAATTCAGGCAGTCCTTATTTTTAATCTCACTCTCACTGCTAGACAGAGCAAACCGTTACATTTTCCCTACATTTACATTAACAAAAAGGTAAGGACACCATGGATATAATCTCACTGCGTGCTTTTCCCACTGTACACTGTGTAATGCACGTCCATATTAACTAATGGTCACACTCAGAGGCATCATTTTAGTGGTCACATCACAATTAATTTTCTGGGTTCAGGGCTTCCCAGGCCTGGGACCCTGCTTGGGGGCCAGGTCCTGGGACCCGCCCTCACCTGCCGTCTGGTCTGCAGTCTGACTCTCCCCGCCGGCTACCTTCTGCTTTGCTAACGACAAGGGCAGGTAGCCAAGCTTTCCTTCGCTTGGGCTTCCCTAGCAGCTGACAAATTCGTGCACTAGCATCGTGGTTTGCTGAGTCTCAGCATCACAGAGGGTCAGAGATAGAAGGCCCGGCAGTCCTGGAGAATATGAGGCCACTCACTAGGCTGAGGGCAGTGGCGAGATTGCCGGGCACATGGACACTCCTGGCCATGCCTGACCTGCTGCCCAGGGACTGGTGTTTCTGCCACACCTCCCCTGTATCCGTACCTGGGTGCTGGGCTCCACCCTGGCCCACTGGGTGACTGAACATGTACTCTGGCCACATCCCCCAGTGCGAGTCCTGCCTCTGTCCACCTGAGCTCCCCACTGTCCCCTCCCTCCCCTCCGCCAGCTGCTGGGAACTGGAGATGCCCCTCTCACTGTAGCCCCGGACCCTCCCGCCTGCCCTGCGCACCACCACCCACACCCTGACTCGGCTTTGCTGCCTCAGGAGCACCTTACAGAGTATGCGTAAGTCGCTCTGGCTTCTAGTTTGGGCCACCAGGAACGTCTCCTCCCCCATGCAGCTCCCCTGGGGGGAACGGAAGGCCTCTGTTATTTCTCCTACAAGGCCACAGCAGCAGGAAAGGGTAGGAAAGGTCTGTTTCCAGGAATGATTCCACAGAAACTGGGGAAGCGGTGAGGAGGCTCTGGGAGGGGGGTGAGTCGGGGAGCTCTCCTGGAGCCCTCTGCTAGCTTGTTTTGTTCATTGTTTCTATATATTTTTTTCCTCCTGTGTGCTAGGTTAGAGCACACCCATAGATATTCAAGAATGCCTGATGGATTGCAAAATAAACTATCATAACTGACAAAGCTGAAAGAATATCATTTTCAGATACATAGCAGCCCAATTTATACATCAAAGCATGCTGTTATTAAGTCGAACAATGGGGGAAAAGGTATTTCAAATATGTTAGATCAATCAAAAACAGTAGCACAAGACACACAATGCCGCTGGGGAGGGGCACACATTCACAATTAGTGAGTGAGATAGCAGCCCCAGTGCACGGAGGACCAGGGACCACTCTGGCAAAACTCTCCACACAGGTCACTCTGGCACTGGGAGCGTGGGCAGCTGAACGGGGCCTGTCTACTCAGCTTGCACGTGGGCAGGCGTGGTGCCCAGCCTGCCACCTTCCGCACCCCCTCGGTCACTCAGGAGGGTGCAGATGGAGTGACAGATGCAGACATCTGGCCTCCAAATGTGTGATGCACCAAGAACCCAGCCTACTGCAGAGAGGTGGCCCTCAGTAATGAGAGGACGCGCCCTGCTCAGGTGTTGTGGGGTCATCTCCAGCAAAACCCTCCTTGTGACCAGGCAGTTGACACCACCGGAGACAAACATGCTCCCCATGGAGGGCATTCCTTTTTTATTTAATGCTGTGCTTTGAGGTAACTAATTCATGTTCTCCCCTGAGAAGGTTTTCAGTGCACGTTGATCCTCACTGTGGGTTCTCACTACCTTTCCCTTCCCATCTCATCATCCAAGCTTACGACAGTGAAGTAACAAGTCCAGAGTGTCCTTTCATGAGGTCTGCAGTGTCCTGAACCCGTTTCCCCGCAATGAGCTGTTGGCTGCAGTGCTAAACTAAATTGTCCCATTGTCCGTGAAGTTGGTTTCTTACTGGTAGAAACACTTCAACTTCCGGTCGTGGGTAGTTCCTTACTTTTAAAGAACACACAGACAAGAACTCAAAATAGTGTTGAGAATGGAGAATCCCTTGTTCCTGCAAATGGTAACCTGACTCAGGGCTGGGGGCTCTAGCCTGGCTGGTGGTTAGTCTGCGGGGGTGGGAGGACACAGCCGCCTCCCTCCTCAGCGTCACAGGCCTTTATGAACATACGAGACAAGGCTGCAGCCCTGTGGAGTTTACAACCTGTGCCAGATGTAAAGGAAATGGCAGCAGCAGTAAAAATCCCATTTGTCCAGGTAGGGCTGGTACCGAAAGCTGGGAGGTGGTGCTGTGCAGGAAACTTCCAGGAGAAATGTACAGGACAGAGGAATCTGTGTTGGGTGAAAAATCTGTGGAGGGGGCAGGGCAGGAGAAGGCCTGAGTCAGGCAGGTCTTAAGCTCAAGTGGTTGACAAGAGAATTAACTGGAAAGTGTTCCCTCTAACTTGCCGTGGGAACCAAGTAAATTATCCATCCACACATGCATCATAAGATGAATATCTTTGAAAAATGTTATTGCTTCAAATGACTTGGCCCAAATGCCTGGCTGCTGGGACCACAGAGCATTTGTTCCAGATTCATTTGTCCTCAAAGACATTGGGACCCCAGGCCATAGGCTAGTGTCTCTGTCCTGCTGAACTCTCGTGATACTGTGAAGGATGCTGGCATTCTCTAACTCTGCCTCTCTGCCTTGTTAGCAGGATTGCTAAAACTTGTGTTTAGGCTTTGACCAAATGACATAAACACCCATAGTTCATGCAAGAGCTTACTTCTGAAGATCCCACACCTGTTAGAACAATCACGACATTGCTTGATAAATATCATACAACATTCTGCACGCACGCATTGTGAAGTTGTTAGTTTTGAGTCCATGGCTAAGAGGGGTGTTAATGGTCAGTGACCAGGGATGACAGCTGAGATACCTACCGCAGGGTGTAAAACCCCCTCCTGACATGTGACTCCCATTCAAAGTGCCCAGGACGGGACTTCTGGACATTGTGTGGGACTGTCAGACTTCCCAGGGGCGTCCTCCCTCCCCCTGACACAGAGAGAGCTACTCTGGATGGATGCCACTTCACTCACACCAATGGCACCCGCCACAGTCAGTTGGGAAGGTGTGTTAAGCATTGACAGTATCAATCATGTTTCCTTTCAGTAGTGAATGTAACATAAATTCACTGCAAACATGTGAAAATCTGAGGAACAACAAACTAAACCCCACTGCCCAGGGACAGTCAGTGTTAGGACAGTGGATGCTGCAGCGTCACAAGCTTCCGTACACGCTTCTGCGGGGTTTTAAACTAGCACACCCTGGGCGCTAAAACTTCTTTTGCCACTTGGTTTTTAATGACTGAGCTATGTTCCTCTTTGGATTTATTTAAAAAACAAAACAAATCTACAGTTAGTGATTAGAAACAGCAGCTACCCTGTCCTGTGGTCACACACGTCTCCATCTTGGGGTGACGGTGATGAACCGCCCTGGCCAGGGGTCCAGGGATGCCCTGGCAGGAGGTCTCAGCCTCATCCCCTGCTGGAGGCTGGTCCTGGGTCTCTTTGCACCTGTGCCTTGGTCTGGGGACTCCTGGGTCCCTGTAAGCAACACTCTGTATCTTTTCTGAACACCAAGGAGGTGGGAGGCTGCGGATGGGAATCTCACACAGGCCGAGGGCAGATGCACCTCGTGGCTCCTCTCCTCCTCCTCTGCTTCTCCTCCCAGCCCTGCAGACACAGGCCACCCTCCCTGACATGTCTGGGGCCCACCTGGGAAGTGAGACCTGAGGGCAGTGAGGGATGCCGAAACCTTGGTTGAGAGAAGGCTGGGTTTTTCCAGCAGGGAGGCGGTCCATGCCGTCACTTTTAAGAATCCTTATGGAAAAAACTTCCTGCAATTCCTCCGCTTTTTGTTAACAGCTTAGCACTGCCTGCCCTTTCTTGGAGTGATATGTTTTTATTTCTATTGTATTCTATAGCTATGAAATTTTTTTTCTTTTTGAGTTAAAAGCACTTTTTGTATCATTCCTCTGCAATTTCGCTCTGTCTCCGGGTATCTTTCGTCTGAGCTGAGCTTCGTGTTCAGTGAAATCCCTACAGACACTTCAGGGCTCCATTTTCTTCAAAATGTCAATATTTGCAGAACCCGTGAGTCCTTGTTTACACCTTACACTTTACTTAAGTTGATTTTTTCCTCTGTAGTAAAACAACCAACAGCACTCAATTGTCTCATGTCGCTGAGATTTTATTTCAATTAAATGCTTCGATTTCTTAAACTTATGGAAATTTATTTTTCTGAAAAGTACTTTTCTTCACTAATACCTCTCTCTTAAATTAAGAATCTAATTTTCCCACGATGCCCTCTGATGCAATTTGCATATTGGCAACTAAGCCTTTCTTGAAAAACAAATGGGCAAAATATGAAATCCAAAGGGGTCTTTGCCTTTAATGATAAGAAATGGTTCCTGAAACCATTCCAAGAAATCATTTGGCGAACTGAGGTTTTCTTTTTTCTATTTTGTTTCCATTAGCTGATTTTTTTTTACTGTAGCCCAGGGGCCAGCAAACTTTTTCTAGAAAGGGCAAAAGAGTAAATGTTTTAGTCTTGGTGGGATGTATGGTTTCTGTCACAATGATTCACCTCTTCCATTACAGTGTGAAACAGCCACAGTCAGTATGTAAAGAAATGAGAGTGTCCATCTTCCAATAAAACTTTATTTACAAAAATAGGCAGTGGGCCAGATTTGACCCACAGAAACAGCTTGTTGAGGTTGTTCAAACCAATAGGTATTTATATGAATAACAAAAAAAGTATCTGATTTTTTCCTGGCCTTCTCAAGGTTTATGAATCATAAAATATTAGAAGTAATCAAACCCTGTTATTTTGTAAGTGACCTCCCTGAGCATGAGGGTGGCTCATGCAGCTCCTGTGGCAGTGGATTTCAGGTGGTGGAGCAGGACCCTGACTGGGTCCTATCTCTCCATCATAGGTCCCTGTGCAAGACACTTTTTAGGAGTAGCTGAGGACTGTCTAACTTATCATAGCTTCAGTTATAACTCCCATGTTTTCTCTATCCGTTTCCACTTTTGTCTTATCTAATGACTTCTTTCCATCTCTCAGGTTTTGGAGGAAGTGACTTTCTTTGCTGTATGACGTTAGTAGTAATTACTTATTAATCACAGTATCTATTAAGTTTGCTCTGAGCTGCCGATTTCTATCGGGCATTGGGACACTTAATCTGTACAACTTGCCTTCAATGCTCAGAACAACTCTACACAATAAGTACAGTTAGGTTTTTGGTTTGGGGGAGTTTTTCCCCCCTAATAGGGACACTGACACTCAGAGAACTATCTTTCTATCCTCAAATCACACTGCTTTATACACGGCAACTTCCACATGCTCTTTTCTGTGCCTGTTGTTAGAAAATTCTTGATCAAATAGCCTAATTTTTTCAGTCCTCTCAGTGACATCAGCATCCCTCACTTTTTGGATTCAGTTAGAGCCGTGACTCTGTGCTAAGAGCCTTGGCCCTTGTTCCTTATTTTTCAGGCCTGTAGAACTGAACTGCGGGATGCAGCCGCATACAGGCCCTGAAAAGATGCTGTTGCTGTGGCTATTTATGGAAAATAGATACTAGATGACAAAAGGACACCGAAGCAGCTGCTGTGTGAGGAGCTTTTGTGGAGCAGCGGCAAACAGGGTGGAGCGTCAGGAATCCTCCGGGGACCCCTGAAGAGCCACTTCCCCAGAATGCAGTGAGATCAGGCGCTGCTGGGACCAGCCGGCACAGAGCAATCAGGGCTGGGTGGTTCTTTTAGTGCAGGAGAAGCCAGCAGGCATGAATCTAAGAGATAGAAGTGTCAAAAGTTACAAGCAGTACACATAGTGGCGAGAGTTGGAGGCCAAGGAAAAGCCTTTGCTTGCATGAAAATTCTCAGCAACAAATAAGCATGCGTGGATCCAACTGGACAGATGAGGCTAACACAGAGCAGTGGGCAGAAAACCCCTCGGGGGCCCCGTTACTGAGTGTGAAGGGGAGCAGGGCTACCAGTACACCGGGATCATTAAGTGTCCCCAGGAGATACCTCCCAGCTGAGAAGGCAGGGCGCACACCAGGCTTCTGTGTACACATTTCCCAAAAGATGGCTCTGCCCTATGCTTTGGCCTATTTGTCCATTTCTAGTCTCAAAAAAGGTGTTTCGTTTTTTGAGTTTATTTTTGTGCTTGAATTGAAGTCTGGGGACTTCTCCGGATCACTGCGTTCTTTTGTTAGCTGGCCCACTTTGCTGGCTGCAGAAGGAAGGGCGGTCCTACGTCATCCGGGCTGTCTTGAAGAGAGAATTTCACCTCCTCCTGATGGTGTCATGGCAGGTGAGAAAACTGAGTGACCAGGAGCTGGAACTGTGAATTTTGTGAATGCTGAGTCACCCTGCATCACAGAACACAGTGGGTGGCTAAGAACGGCAACAGCAAGGAACAAAAACTCCTGTACTAGACAAGCAGTGTGTGTACCTGCCCTGGAGTGCCCACGACGGGCTCCTCTGGGGGAGGCATTGACGTGGCGCCTCAGCCCAGCTGGCGTCCCTGGCAGGAGCCTCGGCCTCTCAGGAAGGACTCCCAGCTACGCACATCAGTCATCGCTTCGGTGCATGTGTTGTTAAAATCTCTTTTATGTTCAGTAAAAAATCTTTGCTTCAGTAAACAGTTACATCACTAATTGCTAAATATGACATTATCAGATTGTTTTGACTTCCTAGGGGTGAGGGTAAAGGAAAAAGAAAAGTTAATTACGGTTACTTTGGTCTCTAACTAATGGAAAGCAGTGTTAACATCTGCGTGCTGCCTGCTAGAAGGTTGGCAATAATCCCCAAGTATTAACCAATAGAACAGAATGACCCAACGTGTGGGTGTCACTGCTTTACCTGAATTTACCCAGCAGCTAACAAAATAGGTCTCTTTCACTAAAGACTAATTTTCACATTAAAAAAAAATCTTTATTATGGGGCTAGTGCAGTTAAATTGCCTGACACGGCAGGGAATCTGTACTTAGACCCCGAGTTGAGCGCTGAGAAAATGCCTCAGGTGATGATCATGCTGCGTGCCGTAATTCCAACCCCTGATCCTTCCCTTTCAGGAGAATTCCACCAGGTGGCACAAAATGTCTCAAAGTGGCACTGAGCACGCTGCCTCTCTGGACCACAGAGAAGTGGGGGAAGGATGGAGAATCTCTGAGGATCCCACCGGCCTCCCTGGCTCCTCCCAGACCTGCACGTCCCCTCTCGCCCTGCAGCAGCTCCTTTAAAGACAAAAGAGTGCTCACAGGACAACACAGGCTTTCTGCACACGTATTGAACTTTGTCATTTGAATAATGGATAGGTCTAGTCCGAAAAATAAATAAAGTGGCGGGAAGGAGGGCAAAGACAAGGACAGGCAGTTTGCAGAGTTGCAACCCACTGAATCTAAAGTTGTTGGCTTTGTAGAGAAATTGTAACAGGAAATGTGTCTGTGAGTTTAAAGGCAGGATCATCAGGCGCTGGAAATGCTTTGACACGTTGAGAGAATAGAGAGATCCCAGAGATTGGTGAATCTTAACAGAAGCCAGAATGGCTATGGCTGACGCTCGATAGTCAGGTGAGGCTTTGTAGTGGAATGAGATACAGTGAGAACGTCTGGCTGGTTCCAAGTCAGCTGCCGCCCCATAGAAACTGCTCTAGTATTTGCCCAGCGCTGGGCGTAAGTGTACACTAGAGTGCACGGCAGCGCAGTGACTGGACGTAACCTCTCCAGCATGAGACCTGCAGGGTTCTCAGCTGGCTAACATTGTGAGAGGGGTTTGACCCTGGCACTTGGGTGGGCTTCAGAATGACCAGGGAGCTTTGTTGGCTGGCTCACACCAGGTTCCCAATTTTAGAAGCACTGACTCCACAGCTGTATGGGAGGACCTGGCGGGAGAGCCAGCTGTGTGGGAGAGCCTCCATAGCTGACCACCTCCATAGCTGACCAGCTCCCTGCACTGACCACCTCCTTGCACTGACCTCCTCCTTAAGTTGACCTAATCTTCGCAGACTGGATGTGCTCCACTTGTCCATATCAGTACAGTAGGCTGGGTTCCAATATGTTGATAACCTCTGTATGTTGACCAGTTTGTGATGGTCCCTGGGTGGAGTCAACTTGCAGATGTTCTACTGTGTTTTGAAAAAAACTTTTGAGATGTTTTAGTGTGTCTTCCAATAGGAAACACAGACTTAAGGGTTTAGTTTCCTTTTGTGATAAGCCTAGTGGATCCCCAAGCACTCCACTGTCATAGGCCCTTGTCAAAACCCCAGAAAATCAGCGTCCACGTGCTGATCTGGAAAGGAACCTCCTACCCTGTCACAGCCCTGTTTCTCTCTCCTGAAGAAGGAGGATGGTGAATCATGGAACTTGAGGCATCCTTCACTCTCAGCTTCCCTGAAGAAATGGAGCAAAGAGGTTTGTGTACATATAAATTTAATAAAAAATTATTTTGCTATAGTAGACATTTATAAAATTCTTCAGGTTCTAGAAATGGAATTTTCTAAAGTTGTGTAACTTTGATGGGTGGAAAAAAAACCACGGCTTCCTCCAGTGCTGATTCTGCTCTGTCAAGGGAAAATGAGTAGATGTCTGCTGGTGTTTTCACAAGGTCGGTCTATGCAGTGGAAGCTGAGCAGATGATTGAACAAATTATCCGTTACGTTTGGATCCACTTAAAGAACATTCAAGTAGACAGAAGGTCCATGTAGCTTGTGTTGGGATAGCTGGATTTCTGGTGCTTTAAGATGAGGAATGTGAGGCCTTCCCTCCCAACCATGCAGGTGTGGACGCACCCACATAGCAGGAATGTGCACAATTAATGATCCTTCCTGTCCTCTGCCTGTTGTCTTTATGGTCTTGATAATTCTTGGGATACTTCTTCCAGCACAGTTTTTAAAAGAGTCTTGACTGTTATTAAAAGCATGACCTGAAGCCCTACAAGAACACTCAGCACAGCCCCTGTCAGCTCAGATTTGCTGATAACTTTCAGGCTGTCTGCCAGGAAACAGAAGGTAGAAGGTTGTTCTGTTTCCGATGGAGCAGGGAAGGCAGCCCCACTGAGGTCTCGAGAGTTGGAAAGTGCACCGGCTTCCTAGACGTTTTCCGATGCTTACTTAGGGAGAGAGAGTAACAACACTGAGCCTTTGAGAACGGGCACATCCATTTCTGGTGACTCTAAGGCATTTGTGCAGTTGGCAAGTATCAACAGTAATACGAGATGAGCTGCATGTGGTAAATATTCGTGATTCCTTTTCTCTAGTGTCCAAAAGCCTGTTTGGTACACTCTGATATTGATATCTCCTCTTTAGGAAGAGATAATTCTAGGTGTTGGCTTTCCCAGGCTCAGGTGTGTAACTTGGTCGCCATGAAACAACTCACTCATGCCGGACTCTGACTCAAGTCCTGGAGGTGGGAGAGAGAGGTGCCAGGAGAAGGGATGCAGGGTTGAGCCACCTCGAAAGCCCTCGCAGGCTGACGACCGCAGCTTGCAGGGGCAACAGTGCTAAGACATTAGTGATGGGTTCTCTTTAACCACCCAGGCAGCTTATTTGGGGAAGTGTTTCCTCCAATGTGGTCTGGCACCCCCTTTAGTCTCCCCATGTCTCCCCGAACCACCTAATACTCTTTCAGTATATCCCCCTTTTGTTTATGCCAGTCTTTTCCTGCATCTAAGAATCACCACTAATCCCCTGTACTAGACACTCTGGAAGCCCAGAATTTAGGAAGAATTGCTTGGCCCTTAAAGACTTCACACTCCGGTAGGCGAGATAAGAGGAGTTCACTCCCACTGTGATGGTGAGTCTGATTATTCTATCAGTAAAACTTACTCCTTCCTGGAGAGAAAATAGCTTGCAGTGCGTCCTCGATGGGATTTGAAATTCTCCATTTCATCTCTTTGGGGGTTTGCAGGTTTGGCTTGTTGTCCAGAACAGAGACATTCCACATAAGCTACACCGTACAAGAGTGAGCGGCCGAGCAGGAAGGTGGAAGGTGGGCTCACCTTTCATCTCAATGCATTTGCAGAATAAAATCTGTGGCTGAATTAGGAGTGAAGAGCTCGCCTCTGCACAGGCGTGTGTGGTGTCTACACAGATGGTACTCCCGGTAGGATTGCACTTCCTAGGGGACTTGCGAACCATATGGAGGAGAAAGTTCCCTGGTTGAGAGTTCCGCTCCATTATTTCCCATTGGAAGTAATGCATTGTGATCAAGCCTGAGTTATCAGATGTGAGGTGACGGGGGTAGAAATGTCGTAGGCACCAGAGTTTGGAGCCACTTCTTCTTAGCTTAATTATTATAAAGAACCTATGGTTGTAACACATTCTGAGTCGTATCACCAAGGATCACTTGTGACACTTCCAAGGGCACGGGTGCAGAGATCCTGGCCTGCAGCAGCATTCAGGAGTGAGGACTGCCCGGCAGCCACCTGGAAGCATCTTGGCTTCTGAGCGCTGTGTCCTCCTGAATCTGGCTTTTTCAGGAGATGTGAAACTCCAGGGATGGGGAGCACAGTGTGTCTTGCCAGCACTGGGTTCTGGCAGGGCTGACACCCTGTAAGCCCTCCCAGGGCACCCATGGAAGGCCCTCTGCACCCACTGGCTGTCCTCATAAACCTATAACGGGCAAGGCCAAAGAACAAAAGTAGAGGAACATTGTGGCTGACAGGTCCAGGGCCCCTCTGGTGTCAGGGTCCCAGCCCGAGTGATTCAGGCCCAGGACCCACTGCTGTAGACAGCTGTAGCCTCCAGATACCTGTCAAACACCTCCATGTGTGCCTTAGGAAGGGGAAGCGCTGGTCTCCCAGAGGTTGCTGCTTCCTGGAGGGATGTGTTTGGTTTGTGTAAACATGTGAGCTGAGAATCAGGACAGGAGGACGGACAGACTGCTCTGCAGGGCCATAGTGCTGTTGCCTGTCCCTGGGCTGAGCCACAAACAGATGCTGATAAAAGTGCCTGTGGTGTGCACAAGTGACTTCCAAAGCCGCCCATACCAAAGAGGGCACATCTGCTGGCAAGTTGCCTGGCGTATTCTCTTTACTGTGTGCCAGTCGGGAGGACATAGCACAGGACTGCACAGGTCACAGTGTCCCCACAGTCACCATTGCCCCAGGAGGGGACAGAGGCTCACTTCTCTCCTAACCTGCACTTCTGGGTTCTGACTTCTACCCTCCTGTTTCCACATGTGTGGAAGTCTCTAGGGTCAATCTCACTGCAGTTGAAAAGCTCAGGAACTATTAGAAAACAGATCCTACTGAAGGTAAGGCCAGTCCCCCAAAGGCGGGCATGTGTAATTTCTGGGGTCTGCCTGAGAAGTGTGCTTCACAGATTGCAAGTGAAAAATTGAAGGGTCCTTGGGTTCAAGAGGGAAAAGAGTAACAGAAATTACCTAGATGCGACCTCTTCACACTTTGGAAAGCACTGGCCCAGGACGTGGGCTGGCTGTGGGAGGCTTGGAATCCCTCGCCGCATCTACACCTGGGTTCCTTCTCCTCTGTCTGCCCTGACGCCATGACAGGGCTTCTGTGGAAGGCCCAGCCTGACCCTCTGTACCAGGACCAAGCCAGGGTTTATGTTCTTTGGCTTCTGACAGGGAGGGCAGAGTATTCCGGAACAATGGGATCACAGCTGAGGCCAGCAGGTGCTGACAGCAGGAAGAATGATGAAGGTGGAAGGCGGAGGGAGAATCAGGGTCCCAGTCTAACCAGCGAAGTAGATATTTCTCTTCACACCAGTTGACAAACGTTGGCAGCAACAGGAACATTGGGTGTTCCCTACATTCTCCTAGAAAACCACAAAAAATCAGATTATAGGGCTGGAAAACAGAAGTAAAGTATAAGGTATAAAAATAGTTTAAACACATTGTGGATGGTATTAGACAAAATAAGCAATATTAGTGGGAAGTCTTCATGAAGATTGAATCCCATCCAGAAATGCAGCTTTTAAATATCAGTTACAAATATTCTCGCTGAGTCTACACCAGACAGAGATGATATATTCTTACCCAGTTATAAAGCAATTACCCCCACAGCTTTGGGCCAAAAGACTGGATATTTAAGACTGTGAAATGATCACCCTGTAAATGATCATAGTGGGTAATTAAAAATAGATTATTGGATTAAGATTTGAATTACTTTTGAAGACCTCATTTTTCTTTGGCTTACATGGTTTTGGGATTTGGGGTTTCTTCCCCCTTATTTTTTTCTTTCTCTGAGTGATCATAATTGAATACATTTTTGGACTACAGATTGTAATTTTGCTGTCAGAGATAGCACTTTAATCTCAGATGTTTATTAGAAAAATTTGCTGCACTGTCTGTGAATTTTGTAGTAAGAATCAAGTGAACGGCTTGTAACAAAATTAAGAACATGTCTTCACATGGCATGGCGGCTGCGACGATGGGATTCATAACCACCAGTTCCATATTTTTACAGGCAGGAATTTAGTAACGCCTAGGATGAAGGCATATGTGTCGATGATCGTGTTTGTTGGTCTCCAGAAAAGAGAGATGGTCTGAAATACAGTGGTTTAGCTACACAAGTAATTGAGCCAAGGAAATGGGGAGTTGAGTCATTTTGCAATGAATTTAAATAAATGTAAACAGATAAATGTAAATAATTTATCTGGATACTGCCACTGCTACACCCTCCTTGCTCCTTAAAATATAGGACGTGCTTTCCTTCAGTTGATTTTCCTCCAAACTCTCTAGCTCACAAGGACTCCCCATGGTGCCCACACACCCACCGTCCCTCGCCCTCAGCCAACTCCCTCCCCAACACTTTGCATTTACTCGGCGGTATCAGTCTCTCCGGAATTCAGTTTCCTTAATAAGGTAAATCTGGAGATTGGACCAAACAGATTTTACAGTTCTTCTGATCTCGTTTGCCATGGACTATTTCCATTCACTGTTTCTATAATGAGGGATTTCCTAACATAACAAATTTCCATCCTTTGCTCTTGAAGGGGAGGCAATATATCTTTAGTCGATATTGACTGGTTAGTAAACCACATCATTTCTTAAAAAGTTAAGCATACACTTACCATACGATCCAGTAATCCCCTCCTGGGTATTTACCCGAGAGAAATGAAAATTTATATTCTCACAAAATAATTGCACTCAAATGTTTACGGCTGCTTTGTTCATAATTGTGCCAAATCAGAAGCAAACGAAATGCCTTCCAGCTGGCACATGGATGGACAAACTATGATATAACTATGCAAAGGAATGCTACCCAGTTAGAAAGAGAGGGAACTCCAGCACACACCACAGCCTGGGCGGCTCACATGGGAATTACATGCTAGTCAGTAAAGACCGACTCAAATGCCCGTACACTATGTGACTGCATTTACATAACATTCTGAAAAAGGCAAAATTACAGGAACAGGGAACAGATCAGTGGTTGTCGGGGCTGGAGGAGGGAGAGCTGTGACCAGCCAGGGCTGTTCTGTAATGTCTGGGTCACATAAGTGGTTATCTGGCTATGGATTTGATGGGATTTGTAGATTTACACACTTAAGAGAGTGACTTTTCTCTGTAAATTATACTTCAGTTAAAAAAGGAACAGCATCAGCCTAAGATTTGTTACTGATCTTTGATTCCTTAAAGGAATCAAATCCTAAAATAATTTTTTTGAAATTGTTTTAAAACTAACATAAGTGTATAAGCAGTTGTGGTTCTTTTCTATTTCTTTTTTTTTTATGGTCCAAAAGTTGAAAACCAAAGCCAGAGTTTCCAGTCAATGGATTGAAATGTATTGGTGACAGACAGTGGTCTGACCAGTGTGAGTGTTGCCCTCAAATTCTTCTCTGCATTCGAGATTCCCGAAGGTTCCTTTCTGCTCCCAGGAAGCTGTTCTCATTTGCACTGACTTCCAACAACTTCCTCCAGGGAAGCCCCTGGAGCAGTCGCTTGCGTCATCCCCACGGGAGCAGGGATAGTTCAGGGCAGCTCCCTTTTGAGTTTGTTGAACTTCCAGAGGTAAGGACCAGAATAATCTGACTTTCAGAATCTGGTTTTCAAGCCAGGCATTGTGCAGCTGGAGGGCTTCTGGTGTGATAAGCCCCAGGATGGTAGGGCTCTGTGCTGAGAGAGTATTTTATACAAATAAGGAATTCCCACTGGGGACTCTATACTCTATTCAGGCTATGAGCACTGTTGAAAAACTGGTAAATTCCTGTGCTCTGCAAGCTAGGTCTTACATGAGAGTTTATCTAGTTATATGACTACAATGTGACAACATTGTACAATCTGTGGAATTGGTGAAGAATATTTTACAGTTGGTAAGTGCATGGGGGGGCGGGGAGAAAGTCCTCTGATGTTGCTGAATACGCACAATACTGCACACACGTGTGGTGCCCGTTAGATTCAGAGTCAGTCCAAAAACTGAGACGAATGTGCTGTGCCCTGCTGCCTAGTAGCACGGACACGTCCGTGCCTACACTCTCACCCCCTGTGTGGGCACATACAGTCACGTGCCCCTTCACGATGAGGATGTGTTCTGAAATACGCATCATCAGGGATTTCCATGTTTGCAAACGTCCCAGAGTGCACATCCTTGGGCCTCGGTGGTGCAGCCCACAATGCAGCGGTGCTCCCTGGGGGGCGATTGTACAACCTGTAGGGTGTGTTACTGTGCTGAGGACTGCAACTCAGTGGGAAGGCATCGTGTATTAAAACACACCGAATGTAGAAAGGGTACAGGAAAAATATGGTGTGAAAGTTAAAAAAAATAATGAACCTAGACAGGGCACTCCCCACTGATGGGACCTGAAAGTCTGGAAATTGCTCTGCAGGAGTCAATGAGTGGTGAGTGAGCCACGGAAGGCCTGGGACATCACCTGCACCACTGTAGACTTTATCAACACGGCACACTCAGGCTACACTAAATTCATGAAAATATTTTCCTTTAACAATAAGTTAAACTTAGTTTACTATAACTTTTTTACTTTATCCACTTTTTAAATTTAACTTTTGACTCTTTTGTAGTAACCGAATGTTGCCATAAGGGTCTCACAGAAAAATGATGTCACGGAGAATAAGCACACTTATTGAAATAGTGTTTTAAATAAAGGTGACCATCTGCTCACGCAGGCAAAATGATGAGCTTCTTTATTTGTGGTTGGTTTATATAGGGAATTTTGTACATGTGCACAATGCAGCAATGACCTCATTGATCCATTTAAACATCATGTGATACCTTGTGATTAGCTTCAGATAATCCACTTAACATACACCTTTTGACACAACCCTTTCAACATAACCCAATTTAACATAACTTAATGGAGAACATGTTAGCCCTTACTTCTTTGTTCTTATCTGATGATGCCTAAGGCTATGGAGGAACAAGGTAGATTGAATACCTGCCCTTGCTGGCCTTGCCATTTGGACACTGTTATTTCAGATCTTTAAACAAGGCATAAAGAAACTTCTTGGGCATACAGGAATTTGTGTGCAAACCTTTGCTCCCATGTAGGCCTTAAGTCAGGGAGTTTTTGCTGGAATCTTTTATAAGGAATTTTCAGGCTGGACTTCTCAAAAGCCTTTCACGAGCCCAAGTTTCATCTGTGCCATTCAATACCGGTATGCATCAGGTAAATTCCTCTTCTCTTGAGGTCCCTGAGCACATTTCCATTCCCAGACCCATCAGCAAGAGACCTTTGTTACTTACCACAGAGCAGGAAAGGTTACTGATGGGTATCTGGCCAGTTTTCCAAAGGGCTTTTTTATTGGCCTTATAAAGTCAACCTTAATTCCTTAACCCAGTAAATGCTATTCGAGCCAAAGCCTTGGTCATGTTAGGCTCACAACCAACCTGGTCACATGGGATTCTGCCTCAGTTTCTTACAAGTATGCCTGCACAAAGTCTTTTCACTGCTCTCTCTCAAACAGTGTTTTTGGCCAGAGGCATATAAGTGTTTCGCCTATACCAACTTACTAGGTTAACATATAGCTGTACAAACTGCTTTTCTCTTTATATCCTTATTCTGTGGGCTATTTTTTCTTTAAAAATATTTTTATTTTTACTTTTAATATTTTCTGTTAAGGAGTAAGACACAAACACACATTATCCCAGGCCTGCACAGGGTCAAGGTCATCAGTGTCACTGTGTCACTGTCCTCACTGCCACACCTAGTCCCCTTGGAGGGTCTTCAGGGGGCAGTAACAGGCATGGAGCTGTCATCACAGGAGATGACAGTGCCTTCTTCCTGAGACCTCCTGAAGGACCTTCCTGAGACTATTTTATAGGCTTTTTATAATAATTAGAAGTAGCACATGTTAAAACAACAATACAATGATAATATAGTCATTATCATCATTGTCAAGTACAGATAGACTTTATGCCCTTCACAGACACTGAGATGTTTACGTGTTGAAGGTTTGCAGTGACCCTGAATCAAGCTGGCCTTCCATCGTCATTTTTCCAATAGCATACACACCTTGCATGTCTGTGTCACCTTGAGTAATTCTTTCAGTATTTTAAACATTTAAATATCATATCTGTTATGTGATCTATGATCAGTGATCTCTGGTGTTACTGCTGTAACTCTGTTGGTGCCGTGGACCACAGCCGTACAAGATAGAAACTTAATTCCTGTCTGTCCTGGCTACTCCACTGACCGGCAACCCCCCATTTCTCTTCCTCTCTTTCTTCCTTGAGCCACATGATGCTAAAATTAGGCCAATTAATAACCCTAAAATTGCTGCTAAGTGTTCAAGTGAAACGAAGAGCCACATTTCTCTCCCTTTAAACAAAAAAACTAGAAATGATTAATTTAAGCAGTAAGTTAGAAAAGAAGGCATGTCAAAAGTTGAAAGGCAGAAAGCTAAGCCTCTTGCTCCAAAACAGCCAAGTTGTGACTATAAAGAAGAAGTTCTAACCCAGGAGTCTTCAAACTTTTTAAACAGGGGGCCAGTTCACTGTCCCTCAGACTGTTGGAGGGCTGGACTGTGGGCCCTGGGATGAGTTAGCTGCTAAGCAGGACAGGCAGCAAAAACACCTAGCAGGCTAGACAAATGTCCTTGGCGGACTGCATGTGGCCTGTGGGCCGTAGTGTGAGGACCCCTGTTCTGAAGTGCGTTACTCCAGTAAACACATAAATGAGGTTAAAATGAAATGACCCTACTGCTGACACAGAGAAAGTCTCAGTGGTCTGGAAAGAAGATCAAAGCCACACCAACATCTCCTTAACCCAAAGCCTAATCCAGTAAGTACCAAGGCCTATCTTGAGTTCTGGGAAGGCTGAGAGAGGTGAGGAAGCTGTAGGAGAAGGTTGAAGCTTCATAGGTTGGTTCGTGAGGTTTAAGGAAAGAAGGTGCCTCCATAACAGAAAACTGCATGAAGAGGCAGCAAGCGCTGACGTAGGAAATGCAGCATGTTTTACCCAGAAGATCTAGCTAAGATCACCCACGAAGGTGGCCACACCACACAACGAAGATCACCCACGAAGGTGGCCACACCACACAACGAAGATCACCCACGAAGGTGGCCACACCACACAACGAAGATCACCCACGGAGGTGGCCACGCCACACAACGAAGATCACCCACGAAGGTGGCCACGCTACACAACGAAGATCACCCACAGAGGTGGCCATGCCACACAACGAAGATCACCCACG
>NW_003852422.1:3287807-3321842 GCF_000181295.1 Otolemur garnettii
CCACGCTACACAACGAAGATCACCCACAGAGGTGGCCATGCCACACAACGAAGATCACCCACGGAGGTGGCCACGCTACACAACGAAGATCACCCGTGGAGGTGGCCACGCCACACAACGAAGATCACCCGCGGAGGTGGCCACGCTACACAACGAAGATCACCCACAGAGGTGGCCACACCACACAACGAATTGTGTCAATAGAGACACAACAGCCTTCTGTTGGAGACAAGTCCATCTAGGATTTTCATAGCTACAGAGGAGAAGTCAATGCCTCGCTCCAGAACTTCAGAGGACAGGCTGACTCTTTTGTTAGGAATAATGCAGCTATTGGCTTTAAGTAATAACTAATGCTCATTTACCATTCCGAAAATCCTAGTGCCATTCAGAATTATGTTAAATATTCCCTGTCTGTGCTCTAGAAATGGCACATCAAAGCCTGGATGACAGCACATCTGCTCATACCGTGGTTAACTGAATATTTTAAGCTCATTGTTGAGACCTACTCAGAAAAAAAGATTTCTTTCAAAATATTACTGCTCCTGACAATGCACCTGGTCACCCAAGATGGAGATGTACAGAGGGGTTAATGTTGTTTTCATGCTTCCAACACAACAGCCATTCTGCAGCCCATGGATCAGGAAGTAATTTTGACTTGCAGGCCTTACTACTTGATGAATACATCTATAAGGCTATAGCTGCCATAGATAGTGATTCCTGTGAAGGATCCAGGTAAATAAAATTTAAATCCTTCTGGAAAGGATTCACCATTCTAGATGCCATTGAGAACATCTGTCATTCTTGTGAGGAGATAAAAAAATAACTTCAACAGGAGTTTGAAGGCATTGATTCCAAAACTAATGAATAACTTTGAGGGGCTCCAGATTTCAGTGGTTGAACTGACTTTGCCTTTGGTAGAAATAGCAAGAAAATTAGAATTTGAAGTGGAGCCTAACTATGTTACTGACTTGCTGTCATCTTCTGATAAAACTTGAGCAGATGAGGCATTGCTTCTTATGTATAGGCAAAAAAAGTCATTTCTTGAGATGAAAGCCATGCCTGGTAAGGATGCTTGACCATTATTTAAATGACAACAAAGGATTTAGCATATTATATAAACTTAGTTGATAGAGCAGTGGCAGGGCCAGAGAGGCTCTACTCCAATTTTAAGAGAAGTATTTTTTACTTAAGGTATGTCCACTGTTCTGTCAGCCATAGTGTCATTGCACACTTAATAGACTACTGTGTAACGTAAACACAATGTGCTACAGAAAAGTCTTTCATGACTGCAAGAATCACTTGATTAATTGCTGTTTTTTTAAGAAATTGCCCCAGCCACTCCCACGATCAGCAGCCACCACTGTGAGCAGTCAGCACCATCAGCACTGAGGCAAGACCCTTACCAGCAAAAAGATCCTGACTCACTGGAGGCTCAGATGACTGTTAGCAGTTTTTAGCAATAGATTATTTTTTACTTAAGGCTTGTACACTGTTTTGTCAGACCCAGTGCTACTGTGCACTCGATAGACTACAGTCACATGTACACGTGACTTGGATGCTCTAGGAAACCAAAGGGATTTTGTCGTACTGTCCACTTGATTGTGGCGGCCAGGAACTGAACCTGCAGTATCTCCAAGTTGCTCCCACATTGTGCGTCCACAGTGTACTTGATTGCAGGGCTGTAGTTTTGTGTGACTGGTGGTGTGGTGGGTTTGTGTGTGTGTACCAGCATCCCCACAAACATGTGAGTGCTGCATTGATAACTTGCTGCCCCAGAAGGAGGATGCAATCTGTTGTCCTGTAATACCCAAACTCATGCCATTTGGCTCAAATTCATGGAATCACAGGGCAGAAATATTTAAAATTCAGAGAGTCCAAATATTCACTCCCAGCAAAATGCACAAAACCTGGTTGTCTAGCTTGACTGGACCTGCCTGGATAGCTTCAGCAGGAATAGATTTGTAACTTCCAGGGACAAATCCTTCCCTCTTTCCCTAGGTCAGCTTAATATAAATTTTGTCCTGATGGAGCTTTCAAAGCATTAGTTTCACAACAGTTAAGTTAACCTGGTGCAGTTCTTTTATTCAAATACAAAATAAAGAGTCTACGAATATTCAACCATCAAAAAATTTAAATGAATTTAAAGTGGGTTAAAATATAAATCCAAAATATTCATATTTCTAGTAATCCACTCTAATGAAAACAACTTCATAAAATTGTTTTTAAGATAATTTCCCAAGAAAAATTTTCCTATTAAGGGACTAATAAGCTAAAAAAGGTCCAAGTAAATTCAGCAAGTCTTGAGTAGAAAGAACAGAGGGCTGTGGCTGCTGCAGTGAAGGGCCGGGCTGCCGGGTCTTGAGGGCCACTCTGCTACGTCACTCACGGGGGAGGAGTGGTCACAATCCTGCCGTAAGAGACTCAAGGAGCCTTGTAAGAAAGACATTCTCCTTCTGGGGAACTTTCATAAAGTGAAGCTCCCCACAGGCCAGCAGCAAAGCTGTCTCAGATTTGGGTCTGAGAGACATGGAAAGGAGGCTGCCGTTTCCTTGGGCAGCCACCCGCTTCCAGTCAGCCTGTCTGCTCTCCTGAGACCCACCCTGACCTCAGTGCCCCACTGTGCACCACAACTGCAGCACCCACACCCTGTGGACCCAACCTGGCCGGAGAGAACAGCCATTTACCACCTAGAGACAGGGCTGTCCTCTAACCCAGGCACCGGCAGATCACAGCCAGGGGCCACATGCAGCGTACTGCTGGCTGCAGGGCGCCCCACAAGCTGAGCGTGGTTTTACAGGTGAACACTGGGAATAGATCTGACGAGACAGAGCACCAATTTCAATCCCAATTAAATGGATGTTATGCTGCAAAAAAAAAAAAAAAAAAAAAAAAAAGACTTTTCTTCATTAGCAGTAGTCCTAAAACACTGTACTCAAATGTTCTTATTACAGTTTAAATTTCATCAAAAATTTGTGGACATTTGTTTTTTCATTGGCTAGATAAATACAAAGATAATGTCTTCAGTTTTGTTGACGTTTGGGCTCCGAGGCCTGAAACATTTACTCTCTGCCCCTTTACAGAATAGAGTGTGTGGACCCCAGGTCTGGGCAGCATCTGGTCACTCAGCAATGGAGGAATCAGTTGACTGGACACAGAGGAGATTACCCAGAAGAAAAAGAAACAGAACAAAGCAGTAGGTGCCTTAATCACTCACGTAACAAAAGCCTAAGTGAAGGCCGTTACTGTGATTGGAATTTCTCCAGGAGGTTAGGATCAACTCAGAATGCCACGAGCTCTTTCATGTCCCTGAGTGCTCAGTTCTTTACTTTTATATCCTTTCCAAAAGACAGAGCTCCTCCACACCAGGTTATTGGCGCTATATGACAATAGTAAATCTCCGGTGACACTTCCAGCAGCGCATAAGAAGATAGTTCTCAGAAATGACCAATAATTGACCCTGTGTGACCCGCCTAAGCATGTGAGGTCTAACAGGCGCTAACATTAAGCACAGAATTATTTCCCCACAGATGCTTTGCATGTAATGCTATTCAACTATTCAGAAAATGAGCAAAATAGACCCAAGTAAGAGAATAGACTCCTTTTACATTCCAGTGATAAATGAAATTGAGTTTTGACCAATTGATGGAAAAATTACCTCTTATTTCTAAAATCAATAATGAAATAATTAGATTTAGCAAATGGAATTTTTTTTTTTAAAGATGATAGAGAAAAACCCTTTAAGATTATCAGGGTTACATCCTGTAGTTAATCTGAGAGAATTCCCTGATCTGAATTTTCTAGGTTTTGGTCAGGTTTAATAAAAGACTCCGACTTTACTCTATCAGCATCCCTGCACAACAAACCCCCAAAATAGTAGCAGCAGTGGTGACTCCTCAGCTCCGACGTATCCTTGGGTTGACTGCATGGTTTTCGGGACCTGAGCCAGCCATGGGCATGGCTGGGGCTGGGTGGTTTCATGTGGGGCCCGTGGGGGGCTGAGCCCCTCAGCATCACGTGCTGAGTTTCTGCAGCTTGCACACAGCAGGCAAGAGGGTTTTCAAGAGCAGAAGCTGCAGGATCCCTTGAAGATTGACGTCACCCAGTGTCTTTTCTGCTGCATTCTATTGGTCAGAGCTGGTCACAGGGCCAGTGCAGATTCAAGGGGTGGATAAAAGGCTCCATGTTGCAGTGTGGGGAGCTTTCAATAGCTGTAGCCACGTATAATCTATCACACTTTTAACCAGTTCTTACCATTGAGAACCCTGAGGTCATAACTAGTTAATACCCTATAAAAATGTCTGACAGTCCCTTGAAGGTAGTGGGCAACTCTAATACAAGCAACCAACTCGCTTTAGCAGAGAAAATACCAGAACTAAAACGAAAGCTTTATCTTCTCTTTAACAAATTATGGAATAGGCACATTTGTACTCTGTGTGCAATTAGCTGTTTTCTTAACTTGCAGTTATAAAAGTTTCACATTGAAGGCCCCAGCCATTCCTCCTCTGACCCACACTTCACCAGTGGTCTGACACGAAGCTTTATGCCTTTATTTTCTTCTCTCTACAGTGGGGATAGGAGTAGTGCCTGCTTCATGGAGTTTCTGGGGATAAAATGAATCTTTAGTGATGTATCTTCAGTGTCCAGCATGGAGCTTGGCACACAATAGACCCACAATTATATTAACAATAATTATTTTGATATAGTCATTGGTAGGCATGATTTGCTAATTCAGAAAGCTAAGGCTCTTAGATGAAATTCTCTCCATCTTCCCGATCCTTAAATCTGCGTTCACAGCTGTTCTGTTGAGTGGCTGGATAGGCGAGGCTACGGAGGGTGATGAGCACGACCAAACCCAGGAAAAGTTCAAACTGTGTGCAGGAGACTTCCTAAGGCAGTTGTGATCCATGTAGGGATCAGGGATCCAGGCTGTTTAGGCATCCTAGCCCTGTTAATTTATCACAGGCCAGACTTGGTCACCAGGCCAGGGACACAGAAAGTGGAGAATCACCAGGTTTTATAACCAGCCTTGGCTTAGAAGCAACACCCCATCAACCCACCTGCCTTGGGTTGTCTCTACTAAAAATAGAAAAAAATTAGCTGGGCATGGTGGTGAGCACCTATAGTCTCAGCTATGCAGAAGGCTGAAGTAGAGACACTCTTGAGCCCAATAGTTTGAGGTTGCTATGGGCTATGACATCAAGGCACTCTACCCAGGGTGACAGAATGAGACTGTCTCAAAAAAAAGGAAAGAAAGAAGAAGGAAGGAAGGAAGGATCTCCACTGTTTCCCTTGACATTTCACTGCCTGCGACTACCCTATGGCTCACCTAAGGGCAGCATGTTTGAAAATGTGACTCAGAGACTCCAAGAGTCCCAGGGAGGGCAGTGAGGCTGGATGCAGTGACACAGAGCACGGTCACAGTCCTGACTGCCTCTACTCTGTCCCGCGATTTTCTGAATTGGCCTATTTCATTGTTAGCCGTTCCTGCTTTGCGGCACATTGGTGTGCGGGGTTTTAATCTGATGTTAGGCGGGATAACGCCAATCCTGTTCCCATAGGAGAGCCATTCTGGAATGTAAAGACCTCCGGAGGAAAGAGCTAACTCAGTGGTCAGTGTGTGGCACATGGCTGTGGCACCAGGCTCCCTTCCCATTTTCTTTTGTGTAATTTTTCTTCCGTTATGCTTCAACTGTCAGTGAGCTTGTGCAAAGTATCACAGAGGGAGCACAGTTCTCGTTACCTCAGGGGGTGCAGGGCACAGGTTCCACTTACTTTCTGCTGCAATGTAACCAACCCCCTCCCATGTAATAGCTCCAAACGACATCCATTTATTAGCTCACAGTTCTGCAGGAGGCACGTGTAGAGGCACATCTGGGGGGACTGGGCTGAGCTCCCTGCTCAGGTCTCACGGGCCCCAGGTGAAGTGTGGGCTGGACTCTCACCAGAGGTTCTGAGGGAGCCACCACTTTGGCAGGTCTGGCATTCTGCTTCTGTGGTTCAGGACTGAGGTCCCCCTTCCCTGCCGGCTATTGGCCAAGGCCATCCTCTGCCCCTAGAGACCAGCACGTCTGTTTCCATGTGGCCTGTTCCATCATCGGAGCCGGCCGTGTTGTGAGGCTTCCTTCTTATGCTTTAAATCTCTTGGCCTCTCCTTCTGTCCCCAGCTGCTAAGGGCTGCCCTGAGAGGTCACCCAATTGTCTGGGTGTCTGCCTTCACAGCAGAGGCCAGGGACCTTTGGGGCCTTCCTTACAATTCTGACTGCCACTTGTATTAACTGTCCTCAGTCTTAACTTCTCTTAATTGCAACGATAATTACTAATTCCCAGTACTTTTGTAGTGCTTACCATGTGCCAGGCACTGTTCACAGCAACCCTGTGAAGTGAACGCTATTTCACTCATTCAGCTGATGAGGAAACTGGGGCTTGGTGAAGTCCAGAGCCTGGCTGACATTGGAAAGCAGCCTGGCCCACAGTCACCCCCCAACCCAGCACACCGGGTACCTCTCTGCTGAGCTCTGGGGACAGGCTAAGTGCTGGCCGGGGCTATCCCCCGGACCTTCCTCTGCTCTGTCCTCTCTGTTCACCCCACTTCTCTCTGGAGGAGGCTGTGAGATGATGAGCATTCTGCAGAGAGATTTCAGTAGCTGGTTGGGGTGAGCACTTTCTAGTGGGGAGACAGTGGTGAGAACAAGGCACTCAGGGGATGAAGAGTGAGCCCATCTTCTTGTCCTTTCTAAATGTAAGAATCCTGAAATGGAGCAGTCAGAGGAAAGACAATGGGCAGATGAGCGAGAGAGACGTGGCTACTGGACGGTTGTCCTCCGCATTTCCCTGAGAAAAAGCAGAGAAGAGCCGGCACCAACAGTGAGAGGCGCAAAGAGCCTCTGACTCTCCTCAGGCCTTGAGTTCGCTGCAGCCCCTGAGGCCAGGAGCAAATCCCCAAGGCAACTAACTCCAGCTTACACGGGGATTCTTTCCAGGAAGCAATCCCTGAGCTCACAAAGCTGAAGCTGCCAGGCCCTGTGCTGGTTAGAAGTGGCGGTGTGGTGGAGGCCGAGAGCAAGGCTGCTCCAGAGAGCAACCCTGGAGATTTCTCCTGGGTGCTCCAAGAGAAGAGCAAACCCCGTGATCAAAACAAGCAAAATAAGTGCGAAGATGAAGCAACTTGAAGCGAAAGGGGTGCTCGCAGGGGCCTGGGGTCGGGGGTGCAGTGTCATTAGCCATGTGCGCCTTTGACATTAAGCTGATACAGCTACATCCTCCCTAAATAGTGCCCTGGAGGTGTCCAGACCCTCAGGAGAGCAGGAGGGACAGTGTTGTCACACGTCTGTTTATGAACGTGGGACGTTCAGGCAATGAGTCACATATAGAAGACCAGTGGATTTGTGAACAAAGAAAGTTCTAATTAAATCTTCACTTTTTGCTGTGCTGATGGTCAATGGAAACTCCTGTTTTTAATCACGTCTATTTTTACTCAGCTTTTTATTTGCTTTTTTATTTGCATTTAACTGAACCCAGGAACTCGAGGGTTTGCAACTTAATAAAACAGATGTGGAAACAAGACTTACATCCATTTCTCTCTCTCTCTCCCTTCTTAAGTTCTAGGACAGTTGAAAATGTGCTTATAAAAATGATCATTTGGCTTGGTATTTTGGTCTGTTCCCACTAAAAAAGTGAATTAATCTTAATAATTGCAAAGAAATCATATATGGAACACTCCTCCGAAGGGTAATTACTCAAATACAGTGGTTTTCATTAAAAAGTTAACATTTATCTTATTATAGTAATTACCTTATTGCAGTAAATTGGTGATTTTTTTCCTGTTCCTTCAATATGATTGTATAGTAAGATACTATTCACTGCAGTAAGAGACTTTGAACTTATTAAGGAGGATCATATGAATTATTTTTTTAAACCCTATTCTTAAAAGACAAAAACACACCTTGTCTATTTTTTCCATCTGGAACAACATTGAGTTATAAAACCATCATCAGATATTATCCATCCGTCTTCTGAATGGCCATGTTATGTGGTGCTTCCTGTGTTTGCTCTCAGTTAAAAGGTTTCCTGTTCTTGACTTCTTATTTTAAAAGAGAAAACATCACTTTTATATAAAAATTCCATGTTCATTTGCAAGCATTTTAAGGAATCTTAGACATTGTCCCATTCAGTATTACTAAAACAGGAAGATGTCGCTGCACTGGTGCAAAATCACAAGCTGAGGTAGCTGGGGCTGAGTTAGAATCCGCGTCTCTCGGCTTCCAGTGTTTGTCCAGATGTATTTCATTACATGGGTGCATGCGTGTGTATGTGTGTGTGTGCATGTGTGTGTGTGTGTAATAACTGCATGTGTGCAGCCAAATGACCACATGGGGCTGGAAGGTCTTTGATTTCCAGTCTCAAATGGCTCCTAAGAAACCACTGTGCATTTTAGCTCAGTCTCCTTGTCTCATGTACTAGGTGACAAATTTGCTCGAAGGGAGCCTTTTTGCCCTGATAACCCCAGCTCTTCTGTACCCCACAGCACTACGCTGCAGCAAGTTGCTTTAGGTTGCCTGTTAATGCATTTTGCCGTGGAACGCCTTCGTGTGTGTCTATTCACGACGTAGCCACGGCTGTTTCTGCTCCATCACTGGAGCTCCAGCCTGTCATTTAACAACAAGTGGACTTCCCAGTTGATGCAGGTAAAGATGTTCACAGAACCGGCAGGAAGGACTGGATGCTGGTTCCAAAGTCCACAGTATTCAGGCGCAAAAAGCCAAGCAAATAAAGTGGAGTGCCTTAGAGCAGCTCCACGCCAGCGTCGGTGCTGAGTCTTCCATCTAGCAATTCATCTTTATAAGCCTGAGCTGTGCAGGGAGCTGCTGAAGCAGGATGAGGCTCAGTGCGTCTGCTCAGGTGGGTGGCATCAGGACCACATGCATGACCTTCCTCTCCACCAGGCACGGGGTGTCTGTCTGCTCTGCCCACTCAGATCTTCCTCGTGGGATGTACAAAGCCATCTCGCCGGGCACATGTTCTTCTACAGGCTCCTCACTGCTCTGAAAGGTTTCTAATTCTCCTCCCAGCAGGGCAGACTAGGAAAGCACGTGGCCGTGGCCGTGCCTCAGCCACACGGAGTAACTGCATGGCCGTGCTGCCCATGAACTACGACCCCCAGCCTGCTGCTGCTGCTGTTGCACCAAGAGCTAAAAGACGTGCCACCCAGACCTTCTGGTACTTTAAAATCTGCTTCTGGATTAATCAACCAGCAGGGACCTGCGTACCCAACCTCACATTTTTTCCTGCCCCAGTAGAACTGCTTTAACGGAATTACACTTTGAAGTTTTGTCATCAGACGGCGCTGAGAGGTGCTGTAAGAAGTGCCTGCTAGGAGGTCATTGCCGGGTTGAATGAGACTGAGGCTCTTAGTACATTGTGTCCTCTCTGGTGAACTCACGAAAAACAATTCTCATTAGACGCAGAGATGATTATGCTTCTTATAAGAAAATACTTTTTATTTTCATAGACGCAATGAGTCATGTAAATAGTGACCCTCCTGCCTTTGGACTGGCTGCTACAGGCTCATGGCCACGTCTGAGGCCAGCCCTGAAAGGCACAGACCTCGGGTGGACAGTTGTGCCTCATGCTCACTCCACCGGGATGAGCATCATGTGCTCGTGAGCTCACTCCACTCCTGCCCAGAATTTCTGCACTTGCTTTCTTCTGTTACTTTGTTCCTTTGTTTGCATTCTTATATGTTTGCTTAAATTCCTTTTGAAACAAGGTAAGTAACAGAATAAATAAATATACTACAGATAAATTTCTACCAATATGTTAACTAAGTAGGACATTGACTCTGGGGAGAAAACTACTTAATGAGTCATCTAGACGTGGGGAAAATGTAAGTTGAAATATGGTTAATTGGGCTCAGCACCCATTGCACAGTGGTTATGGCACCCGCCCCACACACCGAGGTTGGCCGGTTCAAACCCAGCCCGGGCCAGCTAAGCAATTGCAACAACAAATAAATTGTGGTGGGTGGCTGTAGTCCCAGCTATTTGGGAGGCTGAGGCAAGAGAATCGCTTAAGCCCAAGAGTCTGAGGTTGCTGTGAGCTGTGATGCCATAGCACTCTATGGAGGGTGACAAAGTGAGACTGTCTCAAAAAAAAAAAAAAAAAAGAAAGAAAAAGAAAAAGAAAAAGAAAAGAAAAGAAATATGGCTAATTGCCATTCCCAGGGACAGTTCACATCTGGGCGAGGCTGACCAGTGACAACATGCAGGACGTTGACTAGGACCAGAGATCTGCCAGGTGGGATGACTTGAGACTGACTCAGACATCTAGTTTGTGTCTTCAGTGAGACACACACCCCCAGCTCTTCTGTCTTTGAGAACATGTCAGCCTGAGATGGCTGTGGAGGTCGTCTAGAATAGCTGACACTCTGTCCTTTTACCTTAGAGCAGGGTGGGGTGGGGACTCAGGCCCCTCGACCTCAAGCCAAAGCAGAACTTGCGCTCCCGTTGTCAGGGAGTAGCTGAGCAGGCAGAGACTGAAGTAGTGCTGCCTCCTGAACGCTCACTGGAGCCAAGAACTCACATGGCCCTGGGCAGGATCCAGCGGTGCCCCAGCCCCCACGTCACCATCTCAAAACACACAGGAAGAAAGAAAGAACACAGCGGAGCCGAGGGTTTCCTGGGCGTTATGACCAGCAAGCTCTACAGCCACGTATCATCATTGTCACGTTATAGCTGCCGTTGTCATTGTCATACATTAGGTACAATCTGACTTCTAAGCACTGTGAGAAAATACAAATTGGGCATAGGCTTTGCCAAGCTCATTCACAGTCTAAATTTGATAGATAAAATCCAAAGTGGGTAAATTATGGAAATACACTTATATTTGCAAACTGATGACATTGTTTAGGAAAGGGGGTTGGGTAATACCCCTTTGAAGTTTTCATAAAGCAGGCAAGGAGATGCAAGCACTGTTTACCAACCAAGATTCACTTCCATGAGGGGCAGCTTTGAAATCGCGGAGCAGAGCTCAGAGGGAGGGGACGCACCAAGGGCCATGCTGGGTGAGGGAAGCAGGGCTCAGAGGGAGGGGATGCACCAAGGGCCACACTGGGTGAGGGAAGCCAGAGCTCACAGGGAGGGGACACACCAAGGGCCATGCTGGGTGAGGGAAGCAGAGCTCAGAGGGAGGGGACGCATTAAGGGCCACGCTGGGTGAGGGAAGCAGGGCTCACAGGGAGGGGACGCACCAAGGGCCACACTGGGTGAGGGAAGCCAGAGCTCACAGGGAGGGGACACACCAAGGGCCACACTGGGTGAGGGAAGCAGGGCTCAGAGGGAAGGGACACACCAAGGGCCACACTGGGTGAGGGAAGCAGGGCTCACAGGGAGGGGACGCACCAAGGGCCACACTGGGTGAGGGAAGCCAGACAGGGAAGGTGACTCGGCCTGGGCACCGACATCTCCATGTACCTTGTACCCCAGACAGGTAATATGGAGGAGGGAGAGATTAGAGGGCCAAACTCCAATTCAAGGCTACCCCGTCTTCGAGAGCCTCTGCCCTAGGGGTCAGTGAGGGGCTGTGAACCCAGGGCCCAGGCTAGCCCACTCTCTGTCTTACTCACAACTAGAAAAATTATTATCATTTTGTCTTCTTCTGACGGGGAGGTTGTAGATTGCATGAAGGCCGCAGACAGGATGAGAGGTTTCGGGGACGCCATGCCTCAGGGTCGATGTCTGGAAGAGACGTCCTCTACTAGCTCTCACCAGAGCAGCCTCCCCACTCCTCTGCCATGCCTGGGAGGGAGGACAGAGTGTGGCCCCCAGACAGTCCTTCACACTGAGCCTGATGGTTCAAGAAGAGCTCAATCATTTTAACTACCACTATGATTATGAATGTCGTCTTACCTTTGGCATTCTGGCCTTTGGTGCAGGTAAGAAGTTAATGGCAAAATTAAGTATTTAAATGTGTTGAGATTTCATGGTCCAGGTGCTTCCTGTGGACGCAGCAGTCCTGAGTGCCAACCAACAGCTGTTTCCCCTACCCTGGTCTCTCCTGCGCCTGGCACCCAGGCGCCCAGGAGAGGCTGGAAGCTGAGGAGAAGGAACACACTGCTCCATGGGGTTTCTGACACTGTAAACACGAGGGAGGAGGATTTGCATCAGTCGTAAAGTCGCACACATTCCAGACGCACTAATTGACACCCGCTTCTGAGCAAGACATGCAATCAAACCAGTCCTGTTTTACAAAGTTGAGATAGGGCAAGGAACTCTTTGAAAAGCATTTCCAAATAAAACCCACGACTAAAGCTCCGTGCCATCAGATGCGTCATTGTCTGTCTTCTGGTAAGGATGGGGGAGATTTTCCAGGCTGGTAGAAGTTTAAAACCACTCTCGAAGATTGATGGGTTTCTCTCTCACTTGCATTCCTTTCCAAGCAAGGAAAGAACTATTTTTAAAAAACCACCTGACCTAGAATCTGTTTCTATTAAATGCCAATGTTCCCATATTACCACTGAGATCTTAATAGACCTGACGGGACGTTGAATCTTGTCATGCAGGCCTCTGAAAACTGTTTTTCTTATTTCTTTTGTGTTAGGAAAGAAACATTTCTAAAGGAAAGAAGGCTCTCTGTACAGCATCCATTACAAACAGTCCCTCAGACCTTTCAAGATCTTTCTATCTCTTCTGTTTCTTTAACCACTTTGTCCTTTCTGATACAATCTATTTGACTCTCAACATTTCAGTTTACAAAGAAACATGAATCATCAGGGGGACAGAGAATCAAAATAACTTTTTTTCATTCCTTACAGGCCTATCGAGATCTTTGGAGAGAAAGCGGAGCCGTGGGGTCTGGCTGGGACGTGGAAAGGAAGAGCAGAGGTGATTTATTCTTCCAGAACGGGCTGATCTTTCTGAGCTTTTTCTCTTTTCCTATCTGGTTTTTTCATCTGCTAAATAATATTTTCTTCTAAAATATTGCATAAGTGAAAAATACAGCATGTTATTAACCTAGTCTTACTCACTAGTAAAGTAAAAATATGTTCCACAAATTACAGATGTTTGCAATGGATACAATTAATGCTCACTCTCCGAAAATCCACCATGTTCGGAAACAGTCCATGGCATCTCCGGGAAACCGTGCGAAGCTTGGATTTCATGTTCTTCCTTCTCCTCTTTCCACCGCATTGTCACCTTTGTCTTTATTTCTGCATCTTCTTTTGTGATAAAGACACCGTTCATATCGGATGAGGGCCTATTCCAATCCAGTAATTTAATAAACTTTCATTTTAACTTGATCATATCTGCCAAGACCGGCCTCCAAATAAAGTCATGTTTGCAGTTTCCAGCTGGATAGAAATCTGGGGACACTGTTCAACCTCACGTGGCTTATCTCCAGCTTTTTTGTTAAGATGCTGCCTCTGGCTCACGTGCTATCTCAGTCATACTTTCCGGAATTCCCCATGACGCCATCCTCCTGGGGTCTGTGCTGCCCAGGAGGTCAGCCTGGAACACTGCTTCTCCCTCTGCAATCCAGGAGTTACTGGCACCTGTAGGGACCTCAAGTGGCTGGACACATGGGAAGGCTGAGGACCTTTGCGGAGACATCCGTGTGCTCTGTAAACCCACAGTGGATCTTTCTGAACACAAAGGTGCTTTTTGTTCTGATATCTACCCAGAACCCAATGTGCCTCTGGCAGAAAAATGAGCCAAATTAGGAAGACGGAGGGACAAGGAGAGGAACACGGCTTCATTTAAGGGAGGGTGATACAATTTACTGCAAAATTCTGTTGGGATTTTAGCCAAATGTTTTGGAATATAAAATCACAAAATATCAGATCATAAAAATGGAAAAATATTTGCCAATTATAACTGAACCAGTCTTCTCCAGTGACCTCACTGTGGACCGCAGGGTGTGGCTGAACCATCTCCTCCATCCTTCCTCCTTTTCGCTGGCCCTCCACTCGCCTAAATTCAGTCTTCTGAGGAGCGAGTGGTCCTCCCGACACTGACCTTCCCTTGGGTGGGAAGGGAAACGCTAGCACTAGCCAGCGTTTATTACAAGTATCATGAGGCAAGGCCACAGCAAGTCTATGAAGTATGCAGGACTCTCCGGTCCATCTTTTCAATGGGAAGCTGCAGCCTAGAAAAAATACACAGCTTGTTCTGGGGTGTCCTGGAAGACACAGAGCCTGACTACGGCCCCTGTGTCCCTGCTCACAAGCCAGGCTCCCCAGGGCTGTGTGGGCTGGAGCTTGGTGTGTTTTCTTTTCTCCCTGATGTTATTATCATGTTTAGAATCAATTTCATTGCACAAGACACAGATAAAAAGGTGCTCAGAAAAAATCCAATTCAAATTCCAGGAGGGGTAAGAGGCTTTGCCTCAGCCCCAGTCTGGCTGGCTGGGAAAGCAGGCCCTCTGATGCTGGGGCTCCACCTGACGTGTCCCAACACAGAAAGAACCAAATACTCTTCACTTATTTTTGTTTTGGTTCATCCAAAAATGTTTAGACCCATGACATACAGAATAATTTAGTGGAAAGAAAATGACCCAATGTTCAGAGTACCCAGGCATTTCACAAACTAAGGAGAAGACCAGCAACGGCAAGTTTCCCCTGTGTAGGTTCCAATAATACTTCAGTAGTTTTAGTAATTTATGCTTCCAAAATTGGATTTTTTTGGCTTCTTGGTGAATTTTCATCAGATGTTATACTTAGGGAATTAGGATTCATTAAATTGGATGTTTAATAGAAGGTTACCATATAGATCATCAATAGATAATGGATGTGAACAAATTAAAATGCAATAAATTAAAATTGATGTATTTGATAATACTGAAGTCATTCTGGAATCCTACAGTATCTCAAAGATGACAGGGTTATGGCATAATATTTTGAAGTAGGAGTCAGATCTCCCCCTCCCCCAATAGTTTCCTTCTCACTATGGCATCCCCTCTCTGCACCTGTGAAGCTGTTCTCCGCTAATTAAGTCAGGGATCTAAGTATCAAATGCTGAAGCTTTCAGGGGAGAGGGGTAATAAGGAATGCAACATGGACAAAAGGTTTGGAGCAGAAATGGGAGCAATTGCTTAGCGGGGTTTGCCCAGCCCTGTGGTAGGGCGACTTCCTTAATGCTCACGGTAGCCTCAGGTGCAAATATTATCAATCCCCCCCTTGTTAATAACAAGGTGACAGGCAGAGGGAGGGTAGTGCCTTGTCAAAAGCCACTGGTCTGAAATGCCTCCTGGCGGTGTGGCCCCCTTGTCTGCCGTCTCACCTTGAGTGTCCAGGTCTCCCCTCTAGCTCTGCCCATCAGAGACTGTGGCTTATCTGCCCTGCACCTGGCCACATGACAGCAAACTTAACAACAGAAGGCAAAGTGTAGGTTGGACAAGAGCTGGTGTGGGAAGGAGGAGGGATGGTGCAGTGGGCGGCCGGTGGCGGAGACATGAGGAGGGATGGTGCAGTGGGCGGCCGGTGGCGGAGACATGAGGAGGGATGGTGCAGTGGGCGGCCGGTGGCGGAGACATGAGGAGGGATGGTGCAGTGGGCGGCCGGTGGCGGAGACATGAGGAGGGATGGTGCAGTGGGCGGCCGGTGGTGGAGACATGAGGAGGGATGGTGCAGTGGGCGGCCAGTGGCAGAGACATGAGGAGGGATGGTGAAGAGTACTGGATGGTGGACAGCACCCCTTAGAGCATTAAGCTGATTTCTGACATCAGAAGGTTAAGTAAACCAGACAGGTTCAAGGACTTTACTGAGATGATGGAAAAGTTGGAAGTCGCTTTCTAATTTCAAATTAATATGTTTAATTTTTTGCAAATATTTTATAAAAGAGTCATAACAAATTTAGGGATATTTAAGATTATTTCCATGTCCTGTCTCCGACCAACCCTTGCATTTCAAGGTATTTACTGCTTATTTCCTTGACTTAGCAAATTGCTTTGTGTCCACCTTTTGTAAGACAAGGTCCCTTTCCTGGTGGAGTCTGTTCCACTCACTCTGAACTCACACAGTGATCACGGGTGTCACTCCCTCCTGTGAGTCCTCAGCATTTCTATTTGGCATAATTATCTTACTGTAGGTTCAGTCCACTGCTTTTTTGTGAACACATTTTTGTTCCAAACAATGCTGGCTGGATGTTGCCAGAAATTCCAGAGAAATCGGATCCCTGGGTCCTCAGCAGGCTTATGGGCTGTTGTAGGGACAACAGAACAGGGCGTCTGAGATGGTTATACAGAATGGCACTGTTTTAAGTTCTTCTTCCTAAAATATAAATGCTCAACTCACAACATGAAAAAAGATTTTCATTCATTTGGCATCTCCGTTCCAGGAAGTGGTATATAAATGGCGGTGGGGGTGCAGAGGGGGTGATGAGGAAGGCACGGCCAGCCTATGCTTCACCCGCTGCGCACGCCCTCTCTGGTGCTCCGACCTCTCCCCTGTCTTCTCACCAGGCATTGACCCCTTGCCCACTTCTCCTGTCCTCTGTTCCTGCCTTTGATACGTCCTTCTTCCCGTCACAGCAGACACCAGCCCAGCACTCCTTGGAAACCTAAAATATCACAAGGAACACGTGTTACCAACAATCCATCTTTCTCCAAACCACTTTGCACTAGATTAGCTTACTGGTCTACACAGAGACTGGTCAAAGCTATAGGACTGTACTTTGTGGATGTATATATACATATTTTTTTTTTGTAAAATTTTTCCTATTGTCCATGATATTGAAACACGTCCTTTGGAAACCTGAGTGACATTTGTACTTCTTGTGTACTTCTCTTTCTAGTGGGTTTCTGAATGATAGCGATTTCCCTGTATTCTTCTTTACTTGTATTCCTAGTGTCTATTGGGCACTGCAAACATATTTGTCAAATAAATGTTCAGGAGGGAGAGAGTGGCAGCACCAGCAGATGACTGTGTGTGTCACCAGCAGATGACGGTGTGTGTCGGCCTCCCCTCTCAGATACAGACAACATGCTGATGAACTAGGGGTGTGTCTGAACTAACAAATATAATTTTCTAAATATGTAAAATCACTATTTTTCAAGTCTTAAGGTAGATTATAGAACCTGTCTTTATTCTTGGTAAGTTTTTCCATATGATTAGGATGGTGGTTCTCTGAACCCGTGTAGCTTTCTGAGTTGTCCCTAGGTCGAGAGCTAAGGACCCCTGTATTCCTCCTCCCTATCTCCTGCCTCCTTTCTGAAGGCACAGAGGTGATAGCTGTGCTCTCCGTGACTGCCATATACAGAGAGCTCATGGCACTGTAACTACAGTTCATACTTGTGTTTACTATGATCTTAGCAGGACCAGAAACATCACTTTCAGGACCCAAGAAAAATAGAAATGCAAAGCCATTGTTTAAAAACAGTACAAGGAATTGGAAGACACTGAAAATACACCATTAATTCAACCTTGGGGCTATTTTGAGGGTGGAGAGCACCCCTCACTCACATGCTCCTAGGTGGACAAGTTCCCTGTGGCTGTTAGAACAAACTACCACTAATTTTGTGGCTTAAAGCAATGGGAATTTATCCTCACAGTTCTGGAGGCTGGACATCTGAAATCAAAGTATTGGCTGAGCCTTGCTCCCTCCCAGGGATCTAGGGCAGGAACCCCTTGCCTCCTGCAGCTCGTGGAGGCTCCAGGCATGTCTGGTCTGTGGCCGCGTCACTCCAGTCTGTGCCTCTGTCACCAGTCACCACATGACATTCTTCTCTTTGTGAGTCTTCTCCTTTTCTATTTCATTTTTTAAAATTTCAGATTAATATGAGGGTACAAATTATTAGGTTACATTGTTTGTATTTGCTAGGTAAAGTCCAAGTTGCAGTTCAGCCCTTCACCCAGGAGGCGTGGTGTACCCCTATGTTGTACCTGTTCCGTGGCAGCATGCTGACCCCCCTGTTCTTCCTCCCCACTCCCACCCTGTTTGAGTGTGGTTGTGGTTTTCTCTCATGTGGGAGTGTAGTTGTTCATCTACTGATTTCATATGAGTATTGAGCACACTGGATTTTGTTTTTCCATTCTTGTGAGACTTTACTAAGGAGGATATTCCCCAAATCCCTCTAGGTAAGTACAAAAGATATAAAAACTTCATCTTTTTATGGCTGAATGGCATTCCATGGTATACACATATCACCACTTACTTGTTCATTCATGGCCTGATGGACATTTGGGATCTTTCCACATCTTGATGATTGTGAATTGAGCTGTAATAAGCATTCTGGTACAAACATCCTTATAGTAAAATGATTTTTTTTCTTCTGCTTTTCTATTTCTTATACAGACACTTGTGGTTGGATTTAGTGTCCTCCTGGATAGTCCAGGATAATCTTATCTCCAGAGACTTAAGACAATTACATCAGCAAAAAATACTTTTCCAAATAAGCTCACATCCACGGGGTTCTGGCTATCAGGATGTGGCCCTATCTTTTGGGGACAACAACATACTGTGTGTCATACCCGTGCTCCTGAAGTGAGTCTTGGATGGTAGACAAGCATCTAGATCTTCCCAAGCATCAGTATTTTCATTAGTAAAATGTAAATACTAAAGGCCTGTTCTGCCTCAGGAGGTGTTTACTGGATCACAACGGGTGATACTTGCAGAACCCCCGACGTTAGATGTAATTCAGATGTGACAAGAGCAGAAATCACTGAAATCAAACAGAAGCTTCTAGATTCCATATTTTTTCCCTGAAAAAGTCCCATTTCTCCCCTCCCCTTCTCAGCCCTCCTCGCAGAGCTTTCCACATGTGGTGCTGCACCCCACCCTCCCCTGGATCACCGAGTGGCTGCCATCTGGTGCGTCCCTCCCCAGCACTCCCTAGCAGCCTCGTGGTGCCCATTGCAGAGCCACATGACTGCCCTCACCTCCCTGGACCTTCCTCAGCTTTCCATGCTGTCAATCTGTCTCTTTCAGGGACTTCTCAAGATTTTCTCTTCAATCTGATTCCCCATTTTGGTGTCCCTGAGATTTAGGCCTGTGACTTGGTATCTCACTCCTTGTGTGGGTTCTCTCTCACTCTCTCTCCCAAAGTTAACTACCCAGTTGTCTATTGGGCATCTCTGCTTGAAGTCTGCAGACATCTCAAATAGAGCATTTCCAAATGGAGCACATGACCGCCACCCTCCTTCCTCACAGGCACTCTCATGCCATGCCACCTTCACCTCGCCTGCCTCAGGTGCTCTTATCTCAGTAAATGGCCCACCATCCACATGTTGGCAGACACACACAGGAAAGGCAGAATTGCCCTCCATTCCTCCTCCCTCCCCCGACATCTCGTCTACCCCTCACATCTAGGGGAACAGGCCTGGTCAGGCTCTGCCCAGTGCCCGGCCTTCTTGTTCATGCCCTGGGCCCCTCCTGCACCGCAGCCTGGCCTCTTCTCACGTCTCATGGCTCTCGTACTTACTGTAGGTCTTCCATGTGAGAGGAACTTTTCAGGACGATGTTGAGAAAGTATTCTTCTTCCTCAGTTCAGCTTCATTTCTTCGTTCGGCCTTTTTCTTGGCATGATTACTATTTTAGATCCTTTATTTGTGGGTCAGTTACTTGTGTGCAGTTGGGCTCCTTGATCCCAGAGTCTTGTCCTTATTCTCTGATGAATCCTGTGGCAGAGTTAGGTGAGGAGCTGATGCCTGACAAGCACCTGGTGAAAACAGACGGAGACTCAGTGAGTGAGAGAGAAACTCACCTCCAATTCATGGATCTCACATGTCAACAGGAAAATGTCTGCTCAGGTCATTTCAGAGGACACAGCCAGGTGAAGCTGCTGACTTACTTGTGATGAATGAGGTGGGAGAAGAGATGGGGTCTAAAGTGAGAGGTACTTTTTAGAAAGGGACAGCTGGTAGGAGGTCAGATCCATATTCCGTGCTAGGGAGAATCTGGTCTCATAGCAAATTTGGCTGAAGAGGGGCCAATCCACAGCCAGCAGGGGCCGAGACAGGGGCCCAGAGGCAGAGGCCAGGCCAGGCAAGGGGCCAGCATGGCCTGCAGGGAGGGCTCCAGCTGGGCCGAGGCTCAGTTTCTAGGCAGCATCTCAGGGGCTTAGTTCTGAAGTCCTGCTACTGCACCTGGGCCTGGACCCCTCCAGGCTGCCGAAGAACAGACTTTCTACCTGGAAAGGTGGTTCTCTAACTTAACTAGTTAGGGGTTGGTTAGTAATTTAATTATCCATTGTAATTATAGGATCCAATGAGTTCCTTTAAGTTAGTTCTTCCCTTCATTGGGGCACATTCTTTACCTGTTATCTGATTTCACCGTCTCACACCCACGGACCTGAAAGATTTACCACAGCTTCAAAAGAAGCAGCATGGATCTTTTTGCCTTAAGGATCTAGGCAAAAAAATCTTTTTTTCACAGAAATCAAATCTGAGAATTTGGTGATGGACTCCTGGAAAGGGAGACAGGGCATCCTGGAAACTGAACAGTAAGGAGCCCTTGAATACGACCGCCATACTCCAACTGTGGAAAGTGTCTATAATCCTGGACTAAAGATGTTTTTCATAATATTTTTATCTTTATCTTGAATGACAGTGATAGCATGTCCAAAGAAAGTGTGAAAGTGGCAGGATGTCAGGGGGAGTCTTTTTTTGTCAGTGGAAGTGTCTCGTGCGCCTGCATTAGACTGTTATGATGTCAATGCAAATGTGAATGCCATTACAATGTCAGAGTGAGATTCCTCCTCGTGCTTTTGTCAGTTTCAATTAGATGCTTGATGTTACCATAATGCAGTTTCTTCCCCTCCCCCACACTTAATGTACTTAAATTCTGAAAGTTACCACTTTTAAGAACCATGCTGTATTTCCTAATGGCACTGCACAATGAGCCCATATTAAAAAGTAATACATTTTCCATATAGAAAGGAATATAAAGTAAGTTCCATAAAAGTACAACACACTTAGATTTGAAAGAATATAACATTAAATATATTAAAAGCACATTGTGTCATACTATATATATTAAAAACCGTAAAAAAAGCCGGCTTTGCAATTTATTTTAAGTACATGAGAACTGCATTTAATAAAATGTTTAAAATATAATTTATTACTGTAACAATTTATTAATAATGATAACTAAATGCTATTGAAGAGGGTATTCACGAAAGAATGGTTTGTCAAAAGAAAAGACTGTTCCATTCTAGAGAGAAGGGCAATAGTCAGGAAGGCATACATTTTGCCCTCCTCGGTAATTTAGCAATTCTAAAAGAAGCAAGCACATTAAAAACCTTTCCCATAACTATTATTCTCAAAAAAAATTGGCATTGGTGGAAACTCAAGCTGTGCATAAGCTGATCATTTTTCGCATCGGGTTCCCCTTTGCCTACAAAGAGCAGCGGCGGTAATGTTACCCGTCTTTATTGCGAGCAGGACCTCCTGATTTAAATGATAGTCAGTTTGTGTTGAAGCCATGATATAAATATTTTACATATTGCGTAACATAAACATCATTACGCTTCCTCCTCAGGGAAAGTCAGGACGTGCAGAATATTTGTCAGCGCCTGAAGCTCAAAGCCGCGGAAGATGTCAGATCTGGAATCTGTCACTTTGAGCTCTGCATCTCCTGTATTTATTTCACTCTGGCTGGTCTATATAAGGTACCATAAAATGTGCACGCCTTACCCAGAAGATGATTTGCGCCAGACACACAACAGATCCTTGCTCCAAAGGCAGACAAATGTGATATGCATTAGAAGGGAGTAAGAGAGAGGTAGAGTGTATTGACAGATCGTTAATATCCTTGGACTCTTCCAAGAAATGTAGCTTTAAAGCTGATAGAAAGCTCCTGATAGGTGCTTCCCCTCCATAAATGGCAACCCACTAGAGCATTCTACAAGAGAAGAGGGGTTATCGTGTTCACTAGAGATTAAGTTCTTTTACTGCCTTTGTCCGTAGAGTGGGCTCTTGGTCGTGGCCTCCCCGTCTCTCCCCCGCAGGTGTTTTCCAGCATTCACGGGTCAAACTTGAGTGTGTCCTCACACCTCAGCAGAGGTGCCGATGAAAGGGAGATGTGGAGTTTTAGTAATTTTGCCTTGTTATCCTCCCACACAACTCTCGACAATTCCAGGTGTTGAGGGCAGAGTGGGAATGCTTGGAGGAAAGTATAAGCATCGATAAACGGATTAAAATATTTAGGGCTGCCTGATCAGCAATCTGTTTTTGTTTAGATTGGAACAGGTTGTGTCTTCCAAATAGACACACAGCTATTATAATAACAGCAAGTTAAGAAGAATCCGTTTTTTGTTTGTTTAGAAAGGGCAAGAAACTGCTTGGTCCTCACGACTGATCATTAATGTTTTAAAATTGTTAACTCTGGGGTCTAAAACTTCAAAAGGTGGAGGTCTGCTTCCACAGATGCTGATGAAAGCATCTGGTCGGTCACCTCCACTCACGTGCTCTTGGCAGGACAAGCTGGTGCCCCACCAGGAACTTGGTGTCTTAATAACGGATGTTCACTGTCACCCTGGTAAGTTGTAGGGTCAGAGACACAGCTGATTGTGAAATGAAAATGCAAGAAGTAAGACACAGGAAAGTTTTTGTCTATGGAGCTGTGTTCTTCAGACGTCTATCCACTAGCGAACGGATAATTGAAATGCGGCATATCCATGCAATGGGATATGATCTGGCAGCAAAAGGAATCAAATACTGATCGATGCCAGGAGATGGATGAAAAAGAAACCAATCACAAAATCGCACATATTGGACAATTCCAGTTATGTGAAATGCCCAGAATAAGTAAACCTACAGGAAGAGAAAATAGGTAGTGGCTCCACAGGGCTGGGGGTGGGGGTGGGCAGGGGCGGGGGGAGGATGAAAGTGTTCTGAGATGGGGGTGGTGGGTGCACGAGTATGTAACTCCACTAAAAGCTGTGGTTATACACACTCCACTGTGGATTATATCTCAATACAGTAAGGTCGGAAAGCGCAGCCACCACAGGCAGGGCCCAGGCACCTCGTGGGCTTCTGTGGAAGGAGCTTGTTGGTGGATCCGTTTGGAAGGCCAGTGGATAGGGGCAGCTGAGGTGCCGCTGGACGCCCAGGGTCCTTCTAGTCTCCTGCAGCTTTTCTTTGAACAGCAGATCGTGGTGGCCTCTGGAAGGCCTGTGTCTCCTGTCAGCTTGAGATCCTCAGGGAGAAGGCAATGCTACTTCCCAAGGAGACCCCAGAATGGCACAGGAGTGACAGTCCTGGAGGACGGATCACATCCAAGCGCAGAAAGTCAACTTGATGCCATCAGACTTTCCACATCCTCAGGGTGACTTGGAGAGGCAGCGATTATCAACAATATTTCAACCCACCGTCCCAAAGTTAGGTGTTTAATGTTATTTAGAAGTCAAGTAAATATTCTTCTTTGGGTATTACAGGCACTTCCCCATCTGGGCAGCACCTCACACCCCCCCTCCTGTCTTTACAGTTGGCTCCACCTTGCTCTGCCTCAGCAGCTGAGATGTGGAAGGGCCCAGGCCTTGTGTTCTATTGTCCTGTCAATTTTCATAATAAAAGTAAACATAGTCCCTTATCTGTTATTATTTTTTAATCCCAGCATAGTTTCTACAATGTCTCAAAAGAAAATAGAAACCCCCCCCCCAAGAAAAATTATCAATGAAGGAAAATGTTCAATGAAAAGGGAACATGTGACTCCCTTTTTGTCGAGGGAAATAGCAAGGCTCTCTGCTCAATCCGTAGGGAATTCGGGCAAGTTTTCAGTGACTATGATGTGAAACGGTATCATATGCAAACACATGCTGACAAATTCAACGCATATGAAGAACTGTGTTGCAAGGACACAATAGCAAAACTAAAAAAAACCTGTCTTCTCAATAAAAATGTTTTTTAAAAGTTACAACTTAGGTTTTGTTGTAAAATCTAATTATGTGGTAGCATGTCTGATAGCAAAAAAATCAAAACCATCTACTGATGGTGAGTTTATTCAGTAATGCACTGAAAGCACAGCAGATATAATTTGCCCTAAAAGAAGGGGATATTTCTAAAATCTGTTTGTCTCACCAGATGATAGCCAGGAGAATTGAAGAAATTGGAAAGTCTATTGAAAGCAGTTTGGACAGTACAGCTGCTAATTTTAAATACTAAGCTTTGGAGATGGATGACAACATGGAGGCCACAAATATGGCTCAATTTGCCGTTTTTATTAGAGGTATTGATGACAAATATAATGTCATTGAAGAAATGGCTTCTTTAGTGCCATTAAAAGATACAACTAAATCAAGAGACTTACACTAAGCAGTAAAAACTTTGTAAGTGATTTTCTTTATCACTTGTCAACGTATCGGGTATATTTACTGATGGTGCCCCAGCAACGGTAGGTTAAAAAAAAAAAGGGACTTGTCAAGTTAATAGAAGACGAGGAAATTGCTGCCCAAAACTCATGTTTGGTGAAGTATCTTTGCATAATTAACATCAAGAAAATTTATGTGCAAAAGCTTTAAAAATGGATAATGTTGTGCAAATTGTCATCATCAAGACTATGAATTTCACAGGGGCCAAGAGATTGAATCACTGCCAGTTCCAGGAATTCTTTAAAAGTATTGATGCTGACATGGTTACATCATTCACTTTTCAGAGGTAAGATGGCTAAGTCGAGGCCAAATGTTGGAAAACTTTTATGATTGCAACATATTACCAAGTTGTTTATGGTATCAAAACCCGCAATTGTGCCAGAATTTGACCATGAAAACTGGATTACAGAATTAGTATTTTTAATGGATTTAATCCTCATTGAAAGGAGATCACATTTGTCTTCAAGGTGAAAAACAACTTATCGATACAATGTTTCAAGCCATAACCATGTGCTAAGTGAAACTGAAATGATAAGCTCAAATTTAGGCAAAAATTTTTATGCGTTTTGACACATTAGCTAAACACAGGCCTGAACAGTAAAATAAATACAGCCTTGCTTTTCGATTTGATACAAGAATTTGAAAACAGATTTCAAGATTTCTGGGAAGATAATCAATATTTCAGAGCATTTGTGACTCCATTTTTAGTCAATATATATCTGTAACTTGCTAGTTCTCAAATAGAACACGCAGAGCTGCAATCTGACACTCAGCTACAAGAAAAATTTGATCACGTCTCTTTACTGGACTTGAAGAAGTCCTGTCTTCCCAGAGACAAATACCCTTCACTTTATAATCACGCCTCACTTGTGTCATTGCTTCTTGGCAGCACCTACATTTGTGAGTAACTATTTTCAAGAATGAAGCACATTAAGAGTAAAACTGGAACCAAAATGTCTGATGAGCTCCTTGAGAACTCCCTGAGAATTGCAACCACTTCTATCAAACCAGATATCGATGCATTAATTTCTCAAATACAATGTCAAATATCCCACTAAATTTATGTTGCTCACTTTTGCTTTTATAATAAAAAAAATCAAAAAAGTCATTTTATTACTTAGATATGTACATTTTCTATATTAGTGATTGCAAACTTGGGACTTAATAAATGATTTTAAAAGACTCTCTGAATGGGCCAGTGAATAATTATGATTATTATGTGAGGACTTTTTTGCTTATCTGTGGTGGAGGATAGCACAAAAATTATGTGTAGACCTTTACTTTTGCTCATCAGGTTGATTAATGTTTGTGCATTCAATGTGTGTCTCAGAACAACTCTTCTTTCAATGTGGCCCAGAGAATCTGAAAGGTTGGACACCTCTGTGTAGATGGATAGGTGGATGAGTAGATGTGTGGATAGAGGGATGGACAGAGGGATGGATGGAAGGATGGATGTATGGACGTATGGATGGATGGGTAAAGGGATGGACAGAGGGATGGCTAGATGGATGGATAGAAGGATGGATAGATGGGTGTATGGATGGATGAACAGAGGGATGGACAGAGGGATGGATAGATGGATAGATAGAAGGATGGATGGATGGACGTATGGATGGACGGGCATATGGATGGATGGACAGAGGGATGGACAGAGGGATGGATAGAAGGATGGATGTATGGACGTATGGAAGGATGGAGAGAGGGATGGACAGAGGGATGGATAGATGGATAGATAGAAGGATGGATGGATGGACATATGGATGGACGGGCATATGGATGGATGGACAGAGGGATGGACAGAGGGATGGATAGAGGGATGGATAGAAGGATGGATAGATGGGTGTATGGATGGATGGATAGAGGGATAGACAGAGGGATGGATAGGAGGATGGATGGATGGATAGAGGGATGGACAGAGGGATGGATAGATGGATAGAAAGAAGGATGGATGGATGGGCGTATGGATGGATGGACAGAGGGATGGACAGAGGGATGGACAGAGGGATGGATAGAGGGATAGATAGAAGGATGGATGGATGGACATATGGCTAGATGGATAGAGGGATGGACAGGGGGATGGATAGATGGATGGATATCCACAACAAATCTTTTTAAGAAAATTCCAACTAATCAGCTGTTTTTTCTCAAGCCAGCAAAACAAAACTGTAGTTATTAAGTTATTGTACATTTTTAATATGTGTTCACATCCTATAGGGTAAATTTCCTTTTATTACACTTGTTTTCCAAATTGTTTTTGTTTATCCTTCTAGATTATAAAAGATATATATAATTATAAATTATTTAAATAAGAACTAGTCTGGAAAACAGAATAATTCAAGGACAGAAGAAATTTCTCCAAACCCTAGAAATTTCTCCTATTTCTATAGAATACCTTTATGAGAATTTAACTCAATAAAGTGAGATACCACTTCTAAGACAAAATGACAAAATCTGATGAAAAGAAGGATCACAAAACTAAAGAAATAAAGCAAGGACAGAAATAATCTCACTGCAGAACTAATAAACGGAACCAATATTGACTGTTTCTGCACTATAGAGTTTTGAAATATCATAAGAAGTATCAGTTACTTGAAAGATAAAAAGAAAAAAATGTAAACAATTTGTTTTTGTGCCTGTGTTGGGAACGATGCTTTTATGCCGTTTTTGGTGCCTATTTGGACTATTCAGGATTTCTGTTCTGTCTGGAGTCAAGGCTGGTGATCAGAATGCAGTTATCTCTCCAGAATTCTCACATTTATTTGTTCAGAAGTTTACATCATGTGCCATATTCTTAGACTAATTTTTCTTTACGTCTGTCATTACATCACCCTTTTCATTTGTGATGTTTGCTGTCCACGTCTCTCTTCTCTTTTTCCTTTCATGTTATTCCCTCAGTCTCCCTTCTCCACCCTCTTTCCATCTACATTTGCTGGACATTTGTCAATTTTAATTTCTTAGATTTGTTGGTTTCACTCTTCTCCTTTTAAATGTTTGTTATTCATTATTTCCCTTCATCCCCATGACAACCCTCTACAGCATACAGGATCATTTGCATTTTACAGATAAGAAAACTGAGATAAAGACAGTCTTTCCGAGGTCACAGAAACATTAAGCTGTTGAGCCAGGATCAGACCCAGGATCAGACCCAGGCGACCCAATCCCAGGTCTGCTTTCTGCAGCTGTGCCATCTTGCTAGGGTCGTGTGTGTTCTGTTTTATATATATTGACAGTTCCTTTGATCTTCACTTGCTTTGTGGAATGTTGAGTGAGTCATGTTAAAATTTCCTACAACACTTGTATTTCGGCCATCTAAAAAATCTTGTCCAAGCACCCTGGTGATCTACCACAACAAGTGTCAGCCTCACTACACTGCACCTCCATGGGCTCCACTGGGCAGCCTCCAGTTCATCCTGAAGAGCAGGGGGAGGTGCAGGACAGACGGACGGCAGCCAGGGAGTTTCTTCTCCCCAGCAAGCATCCTATGACTCAGTGGTCTGACCTGACTGTTGGTATATCGTGGCTGGCATGTGTTCCAAGGAGTCTGACCTGACTGTTGGTATGTCGTGGCTGGCATGTGTTCCAAGGAGTCTGACCTGACTGTTGGTATATCGTGGCTGGCATGTGTTCCAAGAGTTTCCAGACCTCTTAAAAATCTAGGGTCAGCTTGGCATCACTGCACTTTGGTCCAGGTGGCTTACAGGGCAGTGCACATCCCAGAGGAGGGAGGACGGACGTTACCTCCTGATGTGAGAAGCACAAACACACTTGCAGTCCTTCAAATGGCTCTGCAGAAAGCCCAGGCTGGTGTCCATGAGAGGTTGTGGAGCGAAGGATCTTGCTACCTTTCCCTAAACCATCTTTGTTTCATTAAGCAAAGCCTACGTGGGCTTTAAAGAACATTAATTCCAGGTACAATTCACCCTGGGAGAGGTATGGATATTATCTAAAATTGATAGCAGTGTAATAAAAATGGGAGAGAAGTTGATAGGGATTTAATTGAAGTGATACCAGCAATGACCTGAAAATGTTTGAACTGGGAGATGTGTACATGAGGCTCATTATGCTTTTTTTCCCCACTTTTGATATTGACAACTTTCCATAAGAAATATAACATAAGAATGATTTGTAATAAGTGGCAGTTGCCCGTCTCCACCGAGCTGCGGGCTTTCCTTTCTCTGAGGACTGTCCTGGGGTGGGGGGAGGGTTGACATGCCCACATCTCTGTAGGAAATTAGTAAGCTTTCATCTGCTTTCTTGATTTTATTCCTTTGCATTTGATTTTTGGTTTGATTAGTTTTTAGTTGTTTGATATTTTATGAGAAGCCTGTTTAAGTATCACACAAATAATATATTTCCATATATTTCCATGGGAAAAGGAAGAGGATGAGGAGAAGCAGGAGGAGGAAAGAGGAAGAAGATTAGCACGTGTTAAAAGAGGAAAAGCACCATGTGGTCCAGGGAGGCTAGTTTATTCTGTTCCAGATGTTCACCATGTGCAACCCAGCCCCAGTGCCGCACTTGGTAAGGGGCACTTTGAAACCAATGAGGTGGCTTAGCTCTCTATACAAGATACAGAAATGTGGAAATGACTCTGAGAAAGACACATACAAAGATCTGTGGGGGCCTGGTTCAGCAGACCTCTGCATTGTTCAGTGGAACTTTAATTCTAACTGGCCAGTGCCCGTGTCCACCCCTGACCACAACTGACAGCAATGACAGCGAGTTGGCCTTCCCCTGCTGCCTGGGTCCAGCTCTGGCTGACTCTACACTGCTTTTTGATACACACTGACACAGCAAGTGTGTCAAAAGCTTGGGTCCATTTTATCAGGCAGCCTCGTTCTTTCAAAACCACAGAATACTCAGGCTAACTCATAAAAGCTGCTGGCACTCTCAGGTCAGGGAGACATTTCTCTCAGGTGCCCTAGACCACAGGTGCCCATGACAGCTCCAGAAGCTGCTGGATCCGGGATGGATGAAGGGTGAGCAGCACAGGGCAGTGGACAGGGCTCTCTGGGGTCAGTGCTTCCAGAGAGGGGCATGGAGAGAGGCAGGTCCCCAACTTCTGGGCAGGCAGAAAGCATGTGGCTCAGGACCAGAGCAAAGACCCAACTTCCTGCTCACCTGGGCAGGAAAAGTTCATTTTAGAAATTAAAATTTAGACTTCACAGGAACTCTGTCAGGTGAGCTTGAAAATCTATGAAACAACAATGTCAACGCAGGTGGTGCCTCAGGGAGTGGAGGTTCTCGTTCAGCAGCAGCATTGGACTTCCTAAAGAAGAAGGTCGAGACCCCCGTAGATGGACACGGGTCAGTGTCCACACAGAAGGAAAGATACAAACCACACTGGCGTCTTTTCTTGTGATTCCCACACCCAGAGAAGTAAGTGTGCCTCTCTGTGGAGGAGTCACAGTCTGAGCAGTGAGTCACGTGCCCCAAATCACGTTTGTTAACACAGGTTGGCGCCAGAATATTCTCAACAGCCCCACGTTGTTAGGATTCATTTGGTTACAATTGACAGACAGAAATTCAATATATTATGTTAGAGCTCAAAAGCAGTGGAAGGTAGTGGGACAGTGGCTGGGGCACCTTCTCTCGCTTGGACACCTGGCTTCCAAGCACTCCCAGGCCTGTGTTTTCTTCCAGTTGGTCAGAAAGATTAAAGAGCTGGGGACACGGGGACTCAGGGAGGAAGATGAGAGATGGGAGGGCCAGGCCTGCGAGTCCCACTCATGTTCACATCCAGGGTGTGAGGGCTGGACACAAGCCATCCTTAGCCAAAGAGACCCAAGAACAAGTCCAGCAGGGTCCCCTAGACATAGAGAAGAAATAGTTCAAATGTAGCTTAAGCTCAAGAAAACATACATTGATTTATGGGCCTTCAAAGTTCGCAGTGGGACGGGCCCAGGGACCCCAAGGATTGCACCAGTGTCAGTTCCCGCTTGGGCGAGCTCCCCAGGCCCTGTGTGCCGTGCCCAGCTTTGCCCCCCCCCCCAGTGCCTCCTGTATTTCTCTGACTTGTCCTCTAAGCCATTTTCCAGCCCCAAAGGATGCCCTTACTTCCTTGGGGGATGATTATTCTAGATGTTTGGCGGAAGGAAATGGGTTAAATGTTTGCTAACATGTGAATGGGAACCTCTGTCAGGACATTTGCACTAAACAAAACCCTCTGTGGTCAGTGGGGTGTGCTGGCAAGTGCATGAGAGAAGGGCAGAGAGCGTGGTGGGAGGCGGCCAGGTTGGGGGCGGGTGTGCAGGGAGCCTCTTCAGCAGGCCTCACGCGATGCTGTGGAGGTGACCCAGATGGGGATGGGGACATGTCTCCATTGCTGGCCTGTCTGTGAGTGTTGGAGCCCCATCGGACATGATGCCTGGCGTCAGCTGACGGGGATGCATCAGGCACTCGGCGAGGCCTTCTGTCCCTACAAACTGGACTCTGGATCCTTGGCAGAGTCAGATAACCTCGCCTTTCCCAGCAGTGAGCTCAAATCCTCATGCACAGATGGATGGGTTTATTTATGGGAAAATTTCAGAACACTTATGGAAAATACTTGCAGTAGTCTTCTGTTGTCTTCAAAATTCCCAACAAGCCTGGGCTGCCCCCAGCAACACCTGCCATCTCTGTGTGTGGAGGTCAGATGGTGGCCTGGGCTCTGTGCTGCAGGCTGTGGGAGAACCTAGTCCCCAGTGCACCCACTTTGCCAACCGAGTCCATTGCTTGGAGCTGCTGGCTGCCACCTAGGCTGCCCTCCACCACAGAGGCCACTCCCCGTCTCTCCTGGCCTCTCTGTCAAACGTGGCCAGCACAGCAGTTCCCTCTTGACCTTCCAGTCTGAATTTTGTCCTCTGTCCTCTGCCTCTGGTCACAGAAAGTTCTTTGTTTTTAGGGTCTCATGTGAATAGATTGAGCCACAGAGAATAATTAAGCATAACCTCTCCATTTTAAGGTCCACAACCTAAATCACATATGCAAAGTCCCGTTTGCTGTGTGTGTTGACATGCCCACTGGGTCCAGGCACTAGGATGTGGGTGTCTGGGGGGCAGGTGGGTCACCTGCCAATTCCAGGGTGCTGGAAGCAATTCGACCTCCTAACTGACTTCTATACTTTTTATTTTGGAGAAGAAATTTTCATATTAATGAAGAGACTTCAAAAAATTCTGTCATAATTAAATTAGTTTATTTATGGGAATCTCTTAGAAGAGCTGAACAAAGCCCCCATGATGGTGACACATAGGGACAGCCCTTTTGGGGGATTAGAACGACTCCCTGATCCCCAGGGCATTATTAGACATCCAGTGTTCTCAGTAATTCAAGTGGTTTCCTTGTAACTTTCTTGGGCATCTAAATGGGTAAGAGACAGGGATTGGGCTTTGCTCCTGATGAGGTGGCTGTGGACTGGTCCCTCAACACTCCGCCGTGAACTCTGAAATGGTCAGGACCAGCTCTTCTGATTTTATCCAGCTACTCCACTCCTTTAAGCACTGCCACCCAGCTGTGATTGTTGTGGCATGGCTGGTGCTGACCTGGGTGGCCAGGAGGCAAGCTTTGCAGCGACCATCGCAGATGTTACTGTGTCCCAGGGCTGTTTAGTTGGCATGTTACCTGGGAAACTGATAACCGGACATTTCAGGTCTGTTGCCAGGGGCTAGAGTATTTGATGGTTGTGCCAACTCTGCATGGGGGGGGGGGTGTTTCCCTCAATCTCCCTTCTTGCTCTGAGTGATGAGCTTGCTCTTCAGTGGAGTTTGAAAGGCTCCATCTCCAGAATGCAGCACTCTGAATGCATCATTACATTCTTCTGAGGTGTGTGTTCAAAAGCTGGTAATCAGGGTTTCCAAGGATCTGACAAGTAGCAGGTGTTAGGACACACCTGCACAGAACGTTTGATATTTCCTCAAACGTACTCATTATGGCGGCCCCACTAAGGAAGGGTGTGGAGACGGGTTGTCTTCCAAATGCCGAAGTGCTTTCCTCAGTGCATGTGAGAAAGTTCTCATAATAGGTAATAAAATAGACTTTTACAGGCAAAGAGTTTTCTTCTGGAAAGTAAAATGAGAATTGTTGGGCAGTATTTAATCAAAGAATATGGCTAAAATTTACCCACTGAATCTCGTAAGTGTGTCTGTGATGAGTTTTGATTCTTCTGAAAGACTTAACTGGCCATAAGCCAACATCATCAAAAGAAGTAAGCAGAAAAGTTGGAAACCTTTTAAAGCTGATTTGTTCTATCAATTAAGTAAAAACAGTGAAACCAGTTATATATGTATATGCACATATACGGGGGTGCCAAAACCACACACACATTTTAAGAAAGGAAAACACTATATTAACGTTGTCATATATTAACATTGTCATACTCAAGTCGCATATGACTTCTGCAATTATAAGAGAAACAAGGCACAACATACAAGGTAACAAATGCTATCGGTATGTATCGAATATTATAGTTTTAATGCAGTTTTTTCCTTTCTGAAAGTGCATGTGCATTTTTGGCACCCTCTGAATATATATTGTACACTTACCTGTGCTCTTTTAGAGTTTTTGATGGTAGGTTCAGAGCATCAGTTTGATATTAATTGTGGATTGTCTTTGGACAGGCAATCTGACAACAAATATTTACTGACTTCTCACTTCGGAAAGTTAGAAACAAATTTAAGAAACATTATTTCAAGGAAGAATCAGGCCAGTTAAAGTAACAGGTATTCACAGTGGAATTAAGAATTAAAAGACGTTTGTCCAGAGTGTGAGAAAGTTAGACACCTGGGTGCTGATTAGCTGAACTTCCCAAGGGATCTCTAACATTGATTTTCATACCATAGTCTTCTCTAACAAATGATCCGGCAAATATGAAAATGACAGGAAAACTGTCTCCTCCACACAGGTAAAGCATGTAAAAGAATACTGCAAACTTACACGAAAATAAGTCTAAGGAAAACTCCAAACTGTTGAATGAATAATACACTTTGATGTCAACCTGCGTGTCCTAACCATACTTGCAGGGTAGTTAGAAGTCTTGAGAATTTACTTTATGATTCCCTGTTTCTAGAGTTTTTATCTAAGCCATAGAGTTGCTATGCACCAAAACAGGGGAATACATTCTACAGAGGTGCAAATATGCCCGTGCAGGGTTCAAAGAGAGGGGTGAGTGAAGTGTCCACTATCTGACCTGAATGAGCCAACTAGCAAGAACAGAAACCCCTCTCCCTGCTGCATGCTCGAGGCTTCGTGCTGCGGTGACGGTGCCTTGAGTGGGCACCCTTGCTACAGGGTCAGGGGAGCTGTGCCGCCCCCCTGCGGTCCTTCCTTCCTGCATGTCCACACTCTTCCCGTTCCCTCCCTTGCCACTGCAGCTGTTGTGAATGGCAAGGATTTGAGCCTCCCCAAGATGTCCACATCCCAACCCCCGGGGACCTATGAACATGTTTCTTTCATGGAGAAAGGGACTTTGCAGATGTAATTGATATCACTTTAATATTATTTAACAGAAAGATAATCCCTGGTTCTCCAGCTAGACCCCAAATAATTGCAAGTGTCCTTAAAAGAAGGGAACTTTCTCTGACTAGAAGAGGAGACCGTGCAGCAGAGGAAGTCGGAGAGATGTGAAGTGGGGGCCTACTGCACGTACTGCTGCTGGCTCTGAGACGCAAGGGGTCCCTGTACACTGAGGATGGGAGCTCACGCAGAGAGATGTGAAGTGGGGGCCTACTGCACGCACTGCTGCTGGCTCTGAGACGCAGGGGG